>NC_049914.1:10526846-10711846 GCF_001411555.2 Juglans regia
AGAACAAATAACTGAGGTCATTTCAAATTTCATTTCATAACCAAACATGTATATTTTCCAAAATTAACCTCGGTCTATTTTATTTTTATACAAAGTCTAACATAGGAACTCCGTTTACCTGGACTCTTAACTTTTCAGAAATCTTCATCAATAATGTCGAACAAAATTACTCATCACCTATAAACTAATTGCGTAATTTCTGTAAATTTCCATTCGAACACGTACTTGGTAATTAAAATCGAAGATATAAAATTCTATATTTTTCCTTAATGTCTAAAAATCCTCGAAATTCTAAAATATCAACTCTCTACAAAATATTTTGATTTTCACATGATTTCTCCAAACCAATACACGATTTAATCCTATGATCATATTACTCCGTACAGTGATCTTATAAAATTGTCCATGCAAATACATGATCTTGGCTCCAAAATATACATGGCCCAAAACCGAAAATACTAACCAGCCCCTTTTTGATAGGCCCATCTTACAATCAAGCCCAACACAATAACAAAAGTTCATAACACACATGATCATACTCATGACTGGAAGGGCAAGATTGTAACTACAAACTAAACTTCTCTACTATCTAGCATCTACTCAAGAACCTACGGCAAAATCAGTTTAGTTACAAAACCAGGCAGCGGTGGGCTTACCGAGATCAGCAACGAGTGGTGGCCAGTGTTGGGCATGGCAGCAGCATAATGTGGGAGTGAGAAAGTAATGTTACGGCGGAGAGAGAGAGAGAGAGAGAGAGAGAGAGAGAGAGAGAGAGCATGGCATGAAGTAAAGGGGAAGATTATCGAGAGAACAAACAGACCAAACGATAGACTCGAGGTGGCGTGTGGTGCTTGGCAGCACTGTCTATGTAGGTGGCGACATCGCAGGGGGGGGGGCTGGTAACGAGGCTTGGGAATGATCTTCCTTGCTCTATTTTTGGTATAGAAAACATAGGCTTTTGGCTTGGCAAAAGCCATGGGTTGTTGTTTCCCATGGCTGCAACCCATGGCTGTGGAATGTGGTTTCGGGTGGTTTAAGGTCGTAGAATTTTGGTGGGCTCCAAGATATGATTTTTGATGATTTGTTAGGTTTTAGCACTTCCAGACGATGGAATGTGTCCCACAAAATCTGAGCTTTTTTATTTTGCATATTTTAAGTAAACGGTTTTTATGACATTAGAAATTTTAGTTTCGGTAGGATTAGTTTGTAGACTGTAGGAAATAATTTTGACAAGATTCAAGGTTTAGATTTCAGATTGATTTCTTGGAAAGAGTTTTTGGTTAGGAACTTGAGGCTTAGACTTGTGATATTTGATGTTTTAGAGGCTACAAACATGTTGTTATAATTTGTAAATTTAACTCCAGTGAGTTAAAAATGTATGGACTGGTTAAACGTAGAGTTTAGTTAATTTTAGATGTACATGAGTGATATACAATGTGTTTAGGACTATAAGTTGTCAAAGTGTGCAGCGGAAGCGTGATTTTTTATAATATGATTGTTTGAGAGTTTATTTTCCTTTAGTATGAAGATATTATATTATGTGGTGAATTCTGAATTTATTAATAGGTTTTTTAATTGTATTGTTGAGGTTTGCACTTAGATTTGATTTAGATCTTTCAAAGTGCAATATACTGTGCGCTAATAGTTATGAATGATTAAGTTTTTGAGAATTGACTTTAGGTCAATAAATTTTGAGGATGAATTTTTTTTTAAAGGGAGAGAATGTAACACCCGAGTCCAGTATCAAACCTACTTTCTAAATATTTTGGGTGAGACGTATGAAAAGTCTAGTTGAATTTTTAAATACTATTTTTTTATTGATTATGGGCCCAAATTATTTTCAAGGATCCAACCTATGATTTGTTTTTAGATTTAAAATTAACACCAACCCACGACACGTCGTTTGTTATCCATTTCAAACGGACTCTAGAGTCTAGAGTCCTTTTCCATTAAAATTCTAGAACCCATGTTATATATATATATATATATATATATATATATATATATACTAGTGGTGGCTAACGTGCAAAGCACGTTTGCCATGTCTGGTTAATTAAATAAATAAATAAATAATAATTTCTAATATTAAAATAATTTAATATATATGAATAAAATTATTATTTATTTATATTCATCATTTATTATGGAATTTAGATTATATTAAAAATTTAAATTAATTATATAGTTTTTTTCTATTAAAAATATTCAGTAAAACTTTATCATTTATTTAATGATGAATAAATAATATTTTATAAATTAAAATTGATTTTAAGTGTATGATATAATATTATTCTCTTAAAAATATTCAGTAAAATTTTATCTTTTACTTAATGATGAAAAATTAATATTTTATAAATTAAAGTTAATTTTAAGTGTATGGTAAAATATTTATATTTTAGTTATTTGTTTTATGTTAGTTTAAATCAATATTTAAACTTCTATCGTTAGATTAAATTTGAAAAATAAAGATGAAGGGTTGTAATTTAAAACCTAAAAACTAACATTTTCCCCACGCACGTTTGTCTAATTTAATTAATTAAGAATATTATCATATTTAAATTATGTTAAAATTTTAATTATTTACATAATTTTAATGTCTTAAAAATATTTAGTAAAATTTTATTATTGTTTAAATTTTATTATTTAGTAAATTAGTTTAAATTAATGTTTAAATTTCTATTGTTAGATCAAATCTAAAAATTTAAAATGAAGAATTGAGATTAATTTCTTAAAAATATTTAATAAAATTTTATTATTTATTTAATTTATTTCAATATTTTTAATTAAATTAATATTTATGTATATTTTAATCAGTATTTTAATTTTTTATTGTTAAATCATTTTGAAGATCCCAAAATGAAAGAAGTGAATAAATTCCTATATATTTTCTTTTCTCCCACACTTTTCCCTCCCCTCTCTCTCTCCTCCCTCGGCTCACGCGTACGCGGTACGCTGCCTCTCCTCCCAGCCGAATCTTCGGCTGCCCAGCCCGACGCCGCCGTGCGTCGGTGAGCCTCACCGCCTCTTCCACCGGCACCACCTCACTCCGGCGAGTCTTCCCACACCGGTCTCCCTCTCTCACGCTCTCTCTTCCTCTCTCTCGGCTGTGCACAGCGCGAATGGGTTTGATACTGCTGCGCCGCCGTACGCCATCCTCCGGCGCCACCACCTCCATGGTAGTCTCGTCTCCCACCGGCCATCCCCCTCCAGCGAGCTCGGCCTCCATCTCCGTGCCGTTTGCTCCCACGAACGCCCATATCCTCCGGCCTCACGGACGCCCATATCTCCTTGTGGTATTTTTGTTTTGTCTCTGTGGTTTTCGTTCGAGGATGCAGAGAGGGACGAGATTTGCGGTTTTGTGATTTTGCCTTGTGGTGATTTTGTTAATTTGTGGTATTTTTGTGAAGATTTTACGATGATTTTATGATTTTACCGTGTATTTTTGTGATGATTTTATGGAGGATTTGCTGTGGTTTTGCTTCGGTTTTGCCTCTTTGATTTTGCTTGGATTGGAGGATGCAGAGAAGAGAGGGACGAGATTTGTGATTTTGCCGTGTGATTTTGCGATTTTGCCGTGTGAGAGAGGGACGCGGTCTTGCTTAATTTTACCGTGGTTTTGGTTTTGGTTTTGGACGGCACTATTCACTCATGTTCATCTTATACACGCTTTTAAGTAATAGGAAGATATATATATCTAAATATATATGTACATAGTGTATCTAAATATATATCTAAATATATATCTAAATATAGATATATGTATTATGCAGCCCCGTGTTTGTGGAGATCTATTTTTTTTCAAATTATAGTTAGTTTCAGTTGCCCCTCACCACGTTAAGATAGTTTTGTATTTTTAAAATCCCCAGCCCCCACTTCGCACCACTCCCGCAGCCCATGCTTGCACATCTCTTCATCCCTTATCTCTTAATATTTGTTTTTGAGTTTTCGTCACCTATATATTCACACGTTAACCTCAGAGTTTCGCACAGCCCTCGATCTCATGCATATATCGAACATCCTCAACCCTAGACTCGGTTGCCGCCGCACCACCTCTAGGTACTTTCACTGCCAAGCTCCTCTCGGTTGATCCCTGCCATGAAGCACAGAGAGGTGTTTCTCGCCCATCATGTATCGAAGTATCAAGCATGCTTCATTACCTGCCAGCTTTTCACCACCTTGCCTGCAGCACCCAGCACCTTCACAGAACCACCATGCAGCCGCTGCTACCTTCTTCAACCACCATCACTGAGACCCATATCGGACTCTATCTCCACGTGAAACCTCAGCCATCAGCAACGGCGTGCAGCACCCACGCACAGCCAAAAGCCAACCTGCACCACCATACCCCACACTTAGTCGTCCAACGTAGAACTGCAACACCAAAGCCCAAGCCCCACCGTGCGCCACCTCCCTCTTCACGAACTCAGCCCGTTGTCCCCTGTTTTCCCACTCCCGAAACAGAGCATTTTGTCTCAAATACCCACTGCCCTTGAGCCACTGCCCACGCTGGTTGCCACAGCCGCAAACGATGCCACTGATAGCAGAAGACGCCGGAGGACAGGCCTCCACCTTCGGACGCTGCGCGGGGTGACCCCAGTCCGTGGCTACCCGTCGTGCTCGGTGCGTAAGTTCTCCCTCTCGCCGTGGTCTCTCTTTCTCTCTCACGTTAACTCTCTCTCTCAGTACTCTACCGCAGGCTCACAACTTTCGACCTTAGCCTAGCCACCCTTTCGCCACCCTCCGCCCGTTTTCCTCGGTGAGTCCTCCGTCGCACAACCTCTGTTTTCCATTTACGAATCCAAGAAGTTGGTTTTTACGCAAGTTGCACGTGCATGCCTTTGAGTTATAATAAAAACAAATGTCCTTATATACCCCTTAGTGTTTAGCCATGGCAGAGATCATATTTTGGAATTTATAAAGTTTATCCTGCTCGTAATTTTGGACCTGTTTTTAATAGGCTTGTTTTGCCTTGTTGCAGAAACCATTGGATTATTTTAAGTGGGCTCCGGCTTACTTTAAATTAGTCCAAATAGTTATCCAGCAGAAAATATTTAAAAGTTTAAATTATTTTTCTTAGTATTAAAATTTTTAGTTAGATTGCAGAAGTGATTTAAAGTTCATATACTTAGCTGGACAAATTAAGTGAATATCGATGAATTTGAGAAGTAATAAGATTTTATATTTATGAAAATTTTAGATTTTGAGAAATTAAAATATGATGATTTTTTTAACATTTCAAGTTTAAATATCGAAATATGTGGATTGGAAATTTACAAAAGTTATGAGACTATTTGTTATAGGTGATTGATTTTTTTTGTAGAACTATTGTGAAGAAATTCTAAAAAGTTAAAAAGTTCAGGTAAGTAGGATTTCTATCCTAGACTTTGCATAAAATAAAATGATCTGGGATTAATTTTATGAAAAACATGCATGTTTTGTTATGAAAAGAATTTTGAAACAACCTCAGTTACTTGTTCTGCATTACTCATGAAATCTTGTATAAAAATAAAGTATTTTCTGACATGATTGGTGTAGATATAAGCTTATTTTTTACATTTTATTTATAAACTTTGTAAAAAAGAGTGAATTTAAAAATTTTGCATAAATTATATTTTTGTGATATGATTCTGTTCAACAACTTAGTAAGCAGAGAACATGTATTAGTATGTAAACATGAGCATTTCCACAGAGTTCAGAATGCAGAAACAAAGCATTTCAGTTTCAATATGCAAATCTCAAAAATACATATTATCAGAAAATCAAAGTAACACTTCAAACTGTTCATGTTCAAAAACTAACTTTTCATATTCAAAGACCCCTTTGGCACAACATGATTGAACATCTCCATCTTATCATATCATATCAGAGCATCATATCAGAACATGGACCATGTTTAACCTCCATGGTAGGGTTGTGCATTCTGCGGAAAGTCAAGCAGAACATAAATCATCATGTTACCAAAGCGATTGCACTCAGAGCAGATACCACTATGATATCTCGTCGCAGGGTCAGATGTTACTATTATATCTCATGATAGGACCAGACGTCACTATTAAATCCCGTGACAGGGCCAGATATCAGAGTAAAACATAATCAGAATCACCATATCAGAACCAGAATCAAAGTTAGGACAGAATCAGAAAGTTATGCCAAAACGTTTTCTAATGCCACATCGTATCAAAACAGAGTATTGAAATTTAGATCATTTCACATTTTCCAAAACAGATTCAGAACATCTTCACATCACATGCAGAAATTATCAAATTTTCATATTTGCTCATTTTTCTCAATTCAATAACAGAATACTAAAAATAAGCTCATGTCTACACAGTTATGCCAAAAAATAAGTTATTCTTATACAGAATTTCATAAGTAATGCATAACAAATAACTGAGGTCGTTTCAAATTTCTTTTCATAACAAAATATGCATATTTTTCAAAATTAACCTCGATCTATTTTATTTTTATACAAAGTCTAGCATAGGAACCCTGCTTACTTGGACTCTTAACTTTTCAAAAATTTTCTTCAATAATGCTGAACAAAATTACTCATTACCTATAAAATAATCACGTAATTTATGTAAATTTACGGAGATATAAAATTCTATATTTTTCCTTAATGTCTAAAAATGCTCTAAATTCTAAAATATCGACTCTCTCCAAAATATTTTGATTTTCACATGATTTCTCCAAACCAATACACGATTTAATTGTATGATCATATTATTTCGTACATTGATCTTATAAAATTGTCTATGCAAATACGTTATCTCGACTTGAAAATATACACAGCCCAAAACCATAAATACTCACCAGCCCATTTCGATATGCACGACCCATCATACAATCAAGCCCAACACAGTAACACAAGTTCATAACACACGTGTTCAGACTCATGACTGGAAGGACAAGATTGTAACTACAAACTAAACTTCTCTACTATCTAGTATCTACTCAAGAACCTACGGTAAAATCAATTTAGTTACAAAACCATGCAGCAGTGGGCTTATCGAGATCAACAACGAGCGGTGGCTAGTGACTGGGCGCGGCGGCAGTGTACTATGGGAGTGAGAAAAGAATGTTACGTCAGAGAGAGAGAGAGAGATAGAGAGGGGCACGACATGAGGCAAAGTTGAAGCTTATCGAGAGAACAAACAGACCAAATGATAGACTCAAGGTGGCGTGTGGTGCTCGACGACAGTGTCTGTGTAGGTGGCAACATCAGGGGGCAGTGTCGTGCGGTGGCTTTCCTAGGATGGAGAGGTGGCTGGTACCGAGGCTTGGGAAATATCTTTCTTGCTTTGTTTTTGGTATAGAAAACAGAGGCTTTTGGCTTGGCAAAAGCCGTGGGTTGTTGTTTCCCGTGGTTGTGGAACGTGGTTTCCGGTGGAGGGAGTCTGGCTCACGGTTGATCTACTCAGAGGGTGGTGGAGAGACGGCTTGTGGGGGCTAAAATGTATGGGTTGGTTACGACTTCGTGTGGGCTGGTTGTGGCGTCGATTTTACGTGGAGATGGAGGCTAGGGTCGAACGAGGAGAGGCTGGGTGATTCTTGTGGCTGGTTGCAGCGATGATACTTAGGCAGTTTCCAAAGGCACGAGATATGTGTGTAAATTTATATGGGTGACATGAAAACCCTAGACAATGGAAAGGGTAGACGTGCATGGGTAGTGTCAAGCATGGTGGGGAGTTGGAGATCAAAAATGAGGTATTTTCAGAACGAAGAGAAACTGCTGGGAAAAAATCTGTTGAGTGTTTAAATAGTGCGCTTTGCTCCAAGCTAAGCTGGGTTTGGCATTGGGCCATGGTGTTACACCTATGGTACTGATTATCTCAAGATCTTCGCTCCAGTGGCAAATTTGAATACTGTGAGGGTACTTCTTTCAATTGCAGCAAATCTTGACTGGCCTCATCAACAGTTAAATGTAAAGAATGTGTTTCTAAATGGAAATTTGGAAGAGGAAGTTTATATGGACCCACCACTTGGATTTGATGAACACTTTAGATCTAAGGTGTGTAAGCTGAAGAAGTCATTACACGGGCTCAAGCAATCTCCAAGAGCCTGGTTTGAACGATTCACTCAATGCGTAAAAAATCAAGGATATGTCCAAGCTCAAAGTGATCATACTATGTTCATGAAGCACTCTGATGATGGTAAGATTGCAATTTTTATAGTATATGTAGATGATATTATTCTTACTGGGGATAATGTTACTGAAATTGATCGATTGAAGAAAAGTCTAGCTTCGGAATTTGGGATTAAAGATTTGGAGTCTCTAAGATGCTTCCTTGGAATGGAAGTTGCTCGTTCAAAAAGGGGTATTGTTGTCTCACAAAGAAAATACATTTTTTATCTTCTTAAAAAAAGGGGAATGAGTGGATGTAGACCTCCCGATACTCCAATTGATCCTAATCAGAGGAATACACAGATGCGAATTGGGCAGGTTCAATTACAGACAGAAGATCCACATCAAGCTACTGTACTTATGTATGGAGAAATTTACTCACTTGGAGGAGCAAGAAACAAAGTGTAGTGCAGAAACTGAGTACCGAGCTATGGCTCATGGAGTATGTGAGATATTGTGGTTAAAAAAGATTCTTGAAGAATTAAAAAGACCAATAGAGATGCGTATGAAGCTATATTGTGACAACAAAGCGATTAGCATTGCTCATAACCTGGTGCAGCACGATAGAACCAAACATATTGAGATTGACAGACACTTCATAAAAAAGAAATTGGAGGCAAGTACTATTTGTATGCCATTTGTTCCAACGACACAACAAATAGTTGACATTCTTACAAAATGATTGTTCAGATCAAGCTTTGAGTTTCTCATCAATAATTTGGGCATGATAGATATCTATGCACCAACTTGAGAGAGAATGTCGAAGATTAGGATAATTAATTTCTATTTCTAATAAATTCAAACTAAGATTTGAATAAGTTTGTTAGGAGAGAGTCTGTTAGTTGTTCCTATTTTTTTGCATTTCCTATTTGTGTAATCTGGTAGATTAGGATAGATTTCTGTGGAAACTACTTTGGATATAAATACTTCCTGTAATTCCTATTAATTACTAAGAAAGTATCAGTTTTTTTCTTCCCAAAAACTTTCAGTACGTATATATAATCACTGTAATGTACAGGTGTTCTTGGACCTTCTAGACTTGGTTATGATATTCTCCAGTTTGGTAGCTGGAATTACCCAACTCTAGCCGGAGTCTTATCAAAGCTCTTTTACCCCATACCACAAATGCACTCTGTTCACTGAATTGGTACTCTCTCATAAGAAAAATCGATCAAACAAATTTATATAGGGGCAGTTTCTTGTCACGGTACGAACCAATTTCTTTGAATAGATATACAGTCCTTCCTCATCTTTAAGCAACAATATATGTTCTCTCTCAAGAGCAAGACAGTAAATTTCTACCAATAGCCAGAGAAAAGTTGTGCAGTTTCTCTACTGAATTCCCCAGCAGTTGGTGGAGCTTAACCACTCTTCTTTTTCTTTTTTTACAGACAGATCCGGAAAATGGATTAAACCAGGAAAACAAAATTTGACAGACAGCAAAAAGAACAAAAAAAAAAAATTGTCATTGGTTATGTACATACAAGGCCTAGACTTTTTTGACCTGGGCGACATACCTTTCAATTTTGATAGTCACAAACAGTTATTTGCAACTGGGAAGAATCCTGATCAGCCACATATTGTCTGATGAAGGCTCTTCTCCACCAAACCTCAAATGCCCTCTGAATATTGGGGCAGTCATCTCCTTTGCTAAGAAACCTATCAAACCAATTAAGCAAGATAGCCTGTTGCTGCGGCAATGGCAGAGTAAGAATTGTTTGACTCAATCCATCCTCAACCAGCTTCTTATCAACTGATCTAGAAGCCCTTCTCATCCATCCAAAGTCTTCATAAAGCGGTTCCAGCCATGTGGACAGCAAAGAAAAACGGGTTTCTTTTGGCACCAAGATATGTCCTCTCCCAATAGCAATACAAAGCTGTGCAGTGATTCTGCTAATTTCATGCCTATAAATGGTGGGGATTTTTGAATGGAGAACTGCAAGCTCCTTCTGATCTGCCCATAATTTCACAAATTCGTCTCCCACTTTTTTTTCAACTAGAATATCCACAATCCACTGCATATTGTCAGCCTCTCGAGCTATTTCACCCATCAAAGCCCCTCGATCTCGCTTCTCATCCACACAAGTAGCTTCAGATAAGCATAGGATAAGCGAACTGAGACATCTATGGCAAAGATGATAAAGTACATCCTTAGAGACATCAAGCCTGTCATTAAAATTTGTGGCATCTTCTCTAAGTAAACGAGAAATCAGAGATTTCATTTCTCGACGAGCTTTTACATCTTTTGCTTGTAGAACACCAGTCAGCAATCTCAAGAAGACATCATCAGATCTTGTAGAAGTGGATGGTTCGGATGATACTCTCAGCAGAACTTCAGCACCAGAGTCACGAAGCTGAAGTTCATTGAGATGAGATATGATTTTTTCCTCTTCATCCTCAGACCATGGTACAGTCTCCAAATACTCCAAGCATGATACAATCCCAGCATCAAACATGATAGCTGCAGATACCTACAAATATTTCACTACGGTAAACTCAGATGGGGGGAAACAAAAGAGAAATGTTACAGTCCCATATGCAGGCAATAGCACTACAAGCAATTTAACTGTTCTGAAACAAAATATTGGATTCTTATAATCTTGTTTTGGTAATGATCAATAAAAGGTTTGGAGCTAATCACCCTTTGGTATGTGGACCAGTGAGAAAGAGAGAGTATAGATACTATCATAGTGCCCATATTTGACATTCTTCTTCTTTCCAAGAAAATCCAGGCAATTCAACAGTAACCTAAATTTGAATCTTATCTTCTAGGTGTCCTAGTTTTCAACAAGAAAAGCTCGAGGAAACTAAGGCTACGTTTGGATGTTGACGTGATCTCAGATAATCTGTGAATAGTAGTGAAAAAGTAATGCATAGTAGTAAAAATATAGTGACCAGTTTGTGAATAGTAGTGAGCTAGTCTGAGGTGATCATCACCTCGCTAACCAAACATAGCCTAAGCCATGAAACTATATTTCTGATTCATTGCATTCAAGATTTCAGTCCCTGATGGATCACTAAAACTTAAGATCCGGTAGCCAAACTTTCATAGTTATCCTCTCCACTAAATTTTTCAAGTACCTGAATGGGTCCCAACTCCCATCAATTTGGGAAAAAGAATATCATATAACCAGAGCTAAAACGTACAGCCAGTTAACATCTTCCAACGCCAAATCTAATCAAACTCAAAAGGCAAGTAAATTATAAGGTCAATATCTCATTTCTTCAAATTTGCTACAGTAACTCAGCACCCAGAATAAAGTATTTCTAACCCAACAGTCATACCAAAACGCCACCCACGTAACAAAAGATTGATAGTAACAGTAACCATAAAACAGGGAACAAGAATAACACTTTTAGTAAGAAGCGAAGCCAAGGAAAGGGTAAAAAAGCATTGTACCTTGAGCAAACCCAAAACCTTGGACACCTCCTCTCCCATCAACCTCCTCTTCAAGTCCTCACAGTACATCAACACCACAGCCTCGACGTAGACCTCCACGTCATCACAATCACTGATCTCCACCGAGTGGGCCACCCCACGGTCCCGCCTCAGCTTCTCAGCAAAGAACCGGCTCTTCTCAGCGAGCACGCTCTTATGAACGTCCATAGAGACACGAAACCCGTCCCTACCAACAACGGAGAGCCTCACGTCGCCAGCGGCGTCTCGAAACGGGGCCTCGTCGAGGAGTTTAGAAACGCGGTCTTGGAGCTTGCGGCGCTTCTCCTCGGAGAGCTTGGACTCCCGGTGCTGCTCCTCGGACATCATGTCGTAGAGGGTCTGAGAGTGAGGCGGCCGAGTCAGGGTCTGAGCAGAAGTGGACGAGGAGAATGGGGATGGTGGAGGGGAAGAGAGGGTTTTGGAGTTGGGGGAGGAAGCGGGAGAGTAAACCCTAGAAAGGTTTGCCGTAGCCGTCGTTGTAGCCGTTCTTGAGGGTGAAAAGGACAGCGTTGGGACAGAGATGAAGCCCTGCTTTATCATCGTCGAGACCTCCCTGGATTTCAATGCGTTTTCAGCCGCCATTGAAGCTCTCAATGCGACAAACCCACACCCACAGACAGCCACACAGAAATTTAAGAAAGCAAGAACCCGATATCAAGCGCAGTAAGAGATCAAGAAAGCCAAAACAGAAGTTTTCATGGAAAAATTAAGGGGAGAGAGAGAGAAAGAGAAAAGAGAGAAAGAAAGAGGAAGAAAGGGGAATCCAAGAAGAAAGTGGTGAGGAGGAGTTGGATCTGTGCGCTGGTATGAATGATTAAATTAGACCTAAGGGAGGGTGGGAGACGGAAGGGATCATTTGGTTCCACGTGCATTTGCATTTTCTTGCTTGCTCAGTTGCTTGCTTGCCTCTTCCTTTCATTATTACAGCGTACGGGAAGCGCTCCTTTTGATTTTAGACACCATAACTGTTTATGAATGGAAAAATGATACTTTCCAATCCTTTACCATTTTATAAAATATTTTATAAGATTAATATTATTTTATTAAAATATATTTATTTTATAATATTTATAGTAAATATATCATTTTTATCGTTTATATTCTCAACTTGATTAATAGAAGACATTATTTATATAATTTAAATAATAAAATTTTATTATTTATTAAATTTTATCATTTACGTGATATGAATTAAGTTATGAAATTTACGATAAATAATAATATTTTCAAAATAAATTATCTTTATAAATTGATACGGAGGATATATTTTTGAAATAGTTGAATTTGATTTTTAAGAAAATTTTAATGACTTGTAAATAAAATTCACTTTTTATGTTTACATATATTAAAAATATGAAAAATAGAAGAGAGATATGTATATAAAATGAGTAATTCTACGTATAATTGTGAATTGTATAATTGCTACGTAATCATTTTTAAAAAAATAAATAAAATATGAGATTTACATAAAAAAAAAATTATTTAATAGTAGACTACTCATTTTTAAATTAATTACGTGATGGTTGCACAATTCACAATTATATGTAAAAACTCTTACTCATATGAAATAAATATTACAATATTTTTAAACATTTAGTGTTAACTAAGAAATTTACTCGACTACAAAAAAGTATTATTAACGAGAAAATTATTATCTCCATCTCATTTTATTATACAATACGAGATGTTTTTATCATAATAATGATTACAGGAAAACCCTACTTTTACTTTTGGTAGCTTCCGTTGAAGGCTATTATTGCTTTTTTTTATTCTTCTGGTAGCTCCCGTGGAAGCCTTTCACACAGAGTATTGCTATTCAAAAGTTCATATATTACACATTAAAATTTTTTTATTTTTTTAAAATGTTTTTAAAGTTTTTTTTGATTTTATTATTCTTAAAATAATTGAATTATTCTACTCATAATCCATATACCACACATTTGATAAGAAAATAAAATTAAAAAAATTATAAAAAGGAGGTGTGTAGTGTGTGAGATTTAGGAGTAAAATTTTTCTATCACATAATACTATTAGTACTTAGTAGTTGGAAAAAAGAAGCTGGATGTCCAAACCTCCCTATCTGGAAGAGAAGGTGCTTGAGGGCTTAAGTCCTATCATGACTACGGAATGAATGAACCCAGGATCATGCCACCCGAAGTCCTTGGCTGGACTCTCTAAAGCTGAGCCTAATGTCAATTTCACAACAAATTAACCAGCAAAATCCAAGTAGAAGATAGAGGAAAGAAAAGAACTAGGCACATAATTACACACACACATTGATCCTAATGTTTGTGGCCAGAAGTGGAAACAAAAGTAGGGACTCACTACACATATTAGCTTGTGAGAATATAGTAACTACAGATGTCTGCGTTTTTCCATCTCCATATTGTACTTGTTGAGGTTTCTTATCTCCACTTACCCATGATACTCTCATCTGCAATACAAGTAGTGGTGCTCATCATGTAATTAAGTCGTGTTAAGATTAATGAGAATATCAATCAACATGTATATATATATAATCTTTGATCACCCAGCAGTGTTAAATTTGTTATTGTTGTTTGTTGTCAGATGAGTTTGACAGCAGGTGAAAATGACGATTTGATTGATTTGGACCCGTTTGACTCAAAACGTGTGGAGTTTAGATCTGTAATAGAGCAGGAAACAGTCAAACATGTGGAGTTTGGATCTGTGATGGAGTTAGAGAACAACAAAGGTAAGGAGGACGCTCCACCTCATTCTTCAAGCTCTAAATTTGTTTGGATTTGTGTTTTTATTATATTTGAGATTGTAACATTAATATATTTATTATGTGTGTTTTGTTTATTATATTTGGGATGTAATTTTAATATATTATTATAATGTGTGTGGATCATATTTATTTGGATTGTAATTTTAGATTTATAATTAATTTTTTATTTTTTATAGATATTATTTATATTTAAATATTTATATAAAATTAATCAAATCAAACGGATCGGGTTGTGTTGTGTCGTATCATGTATGTTCAACTCATTAACGTAAACGGGTTGAAACGGGTCGTGCCGTATCATATCAATTTATTTTTTATTCATTAGCGGGTCATAACGGGTCGTGTCATGTTTGAGTTTGAAATTTTGACATGAAATCCTTAACGGATCGTGTTCGTGTTGACCCATTAAATGTAATGTACATATCTTGACAGGACACGAACACTACCGGTTAATACGATTTGACACCTTTAGATAAATGACGTGTTTGCAAATATCATGACATGCGTGATACGTAAACACTGACTTCGAAATAACTGACTTTAATAATAATCTATATATAACTAACTAACATATATTACTAATTTATTATCAAGCTACTTACATTATAGCGTTACTTTTTAAAATTTTCGATACAAAATCGATCACGGTGCTGGACTGTGAGGTTTACAATTTTTTTTTTCAAATAACACATGGAATGAAGATATTATTAGAGAGATTTGGTAGAGGGTGGTGACCAGTCTGAGTTGGATTCGATTAAATAGATTTAATGTGAAGATAACTTGTCGAGTTATATCCTTATTTGAATAGGATGCCGACAAGTTCAAGTTCAAGTTGCATTCGGTCACGATTATTCAAGAAGAGAGTTTGAGTTTAAAAATATGATCTAGTAGTTCATTCAATGTAGGATTGACAGTGACTGAGACTATGTAAGGGACTTCAATCAGTGATGATTTTAAATTGAAATAAATTTTCTAATAGCCGATCTTTAAATTCTAAAATGAGTCTAACTCGTCCAATAAGTAATAAATGGGATTTAACCTAGTTATTGAACCTAATTAAAACTCCTAATCAATCTCAATAATTTATCGCTCGTGAATTTATCTAATATGGCCATTAAATATAATTTAGGCCCAATAAACATTATTAATATCTAGACATTAGAATTATTGGGTCTGGTCGTTACACATCTCATTTAGGCTATGTTTGGTCAGATCACTTCATTACTATTTAATATTTTATCATTACTTTTTCATCACTTTTTCACTAATATTCACAGATCATCTGAGATCACCTTACTATCCAAACGTATGTTAATCATTACAACTTTCTTAAATTTTCACACAAAATAAAATAAACAATTCAACTTTTTTAAATTTCAAAATAAAACTAATATTAAAAAAAATATATTCTAACAATATTTTATTCAATTTTTATCTCATCTCATCTACGAAAATAAACTAGGCCTTATACTCTTTATTTTACCACACTATGTAAATAGCCGTTGTCACTCTTTTAAAACTTTTACTTATTGTACGATATATCAAAATGGAAAATATTAAATGTATTTAAGAAAAACTTACAAAAATTTTACTTCTCTACATGTCAGTTATTGATATATTGAAAATCATAAAATTTGAGTTTTAAAAGAAAACTAATAAAATGAGTCTTGTAAGTAAAAATCTATGTAAAATTATAAGTATATATAACACTATTTTATCAAAATATACTAACTTAATTAAATAAACGTGAAAAAGTTTAACTATTTTTGCATCGCACGGATTTACGACTAAATTAGTGTAATTAGTAAAATAATAATATTATACATATAATTATTTTTACAATATGATGCAATGAATTTTTTAAAGAGGATGAATAATGATATATACAAATTCTAAATAGATAAATTTTACACAGACTCTTTATAAAAAAAAAAAAAAAAAATAGGTTACACTTTTTGTAAAAATAGATTTTTTTATTAGTGGGACTAACTTTATTATAAAAGATATACACGAAATTTATTTATTTAAAATTTATACGTATCATTATTATATAAAAATTATTCTTTTATTATTTTTTTATTTTTTTGTTATTGGAGCATAGGGGTAATTTACTTTAAACTTGATGAGGTTAACACACTAGTTTACAAAGAATGTCTAATGTTAATGATTGGCTACGTTAATTTTCAAAGATGATTTTAGACATGGAAGGGACGGGGAGGTCCAAAGTTAATAACGCCAGTGACAAGAGTGGTCTTGTCTAACAGTAATCGGTCCCTCCATTATTAAGGTCTGTACCAAAAAATATTCGACTATGATTGCATTTCAATCTTTAGCGAAGTTCTTTTGGAAAAAGGAAATTTCTAGTATCAAAATGACATTTGAAAGAAAATTTGAGTAGATCATAAGCAAAATCTTTTGATTGTCAAACAGTAATTAATCTTTGAAAAAAATACCCACTATTCAACTCTCTACAATATATCACTAGATAAGTAAGAAAGACTACCCCATGTCATTATGTCACGTGTTAGTCTTTAATTGACCAATATAACATAAGATATTGACAGAAATACTTATGTCTCGTTTGGTTACGCAATTCAAATAAGATGAGATAAAATATTTTATTAAAAGTTGAATAAATTATTATTAGAATATAATTTTTATTTTAAATTTTAAAAAAGTTGAATTATTTATTATATTTTATATGAGAGCTTGAAAAAGTTATAATGATGAGATGAAATGAGATGATTTTGTATATTTAAATCGAAATTACGAGATTTTTCAAATTTAAATATCAATTTTTTGAAATTGAACGTGAACCTTGATTTGTAAATACGTGAAAATCTAGATATTAATTTTACAATTAACTAAAAAATATGTGATGACTCATGACTACACTCTAAAAAGAAGGTAACGATGAATATTGAAAGAATAATGGTCACGATAGGTTGGCGGATAACCTCAGGAGTCATTGAGTTCAATTTTTTTTTAAGGAGAAAATGGCATCTGATTATTATTATTATTATTATTAAAAGCCTTTCAGTTATGACAAAATAAGAATAAGACAAAAAATAAAGGTAAAAAGTGTTAAACTATCAAACAAGAAAACTAAAAATGGTACTTTCATACCTTATGGTGGTGGTTATTGGTTGTGGTTGAGCTAAATTAGCTGGCCAAATTAAAAAAGAAAAAGAAAACAAAAAAAAGGAGGATGAATGGTAGGAAAGGAACACAGGAGATGCTGCATGTAGAAAGCATTGCAGAGATGTCGTCTGACATGTGGAAAAGAGGTAGGCTGCTAGCTTGAATTCAATAATTTGGTGCCCAATCAAAGTACCGACAAACCTTCAGGAAATCAAACAACCACCGCCACTACCACTTGTGGAGTCATTCATTTGATAATGTTGTGCAGATATGTTAAAGTTAGAACTAGAGCAGCCTTTGCTGCGTGCGGATATTGAGTTGAATTTAATGAAGGTGAATTTTTTATAAATAATAATAAATTAAAATGATATAGTAAGTTTCATGAAGTCTATTTAAGATAAATTTAAAAATATATTTAAATATTAAAATGAATTTAAATATATTTATAAAAGTTAAAAGAATTCTTCTATACACTTATCCCTTCTTCTCATACTCCACACGAAAAGTGATGTGGCTTTTTTTTTTTTTTTTAATGTTAAACGCATGTTTTGAATTTTTCCAAATTATACCCAAAACCAAACAAACGCACGTTTCAAATTCCCCCACCCCCCAGCCCGCGTTCACGTTCTTCTTCCTCGGCAACATTTCTTCACACCAACAACCTCTTCTTCCTCCGCTAGCTCACCATTGTTAGGGATTGTCGACGAGAACCTAGCGACGACGGACCCACCGCCAACCTCAGCTTGCATCCTCGAGTCTTCACCTCCGCATTCAATGTGCGTTTGTTTTCTTTGAGGGGCAGCGTGAGTATTGGGGCAAAATATTTTCTTTGAGTCTTTTTTACAAACACTTGCTATTCATTTCTCAAAGTGGCGTTATCAATCCATATCCCCACATATTTTCATAACCCAGATTACAATCACCATAACAAATAGATACAATCACTCAAAATATTACACAGCATTTGAAAAAATTACCTAGAAAATCAGCAGGAAGCCTCTCTCAGGATCAAGAGATGTGATTTTTCTTCCAAATCAGCACAGTCCGTTGTCGTGGCTTTGGGAGTCGAGCTCCATCGAGTTGCCTTCGTGGTAGTGGTAGTCAAGGTCTTGAGAGAGGAAGAAGTTGATTCAGGGAGGGAGAGGCGAGAGGAGTGTCGGGGAGGGAGAGGCGAGAGAGGGAGTGTCAGGAAGGGAGTTGATTTAGGGAGGGAGAGGCAAGAGATGGCGAGAGGTGGAGTTGATTTGCGAGATAGGGAAATGTTTTCGGGGATGAACCAGATGAATTTGGATTGGACCGGAGGAAGACGAACCGGTTTGCCAGGTGGACTTTCGTGTGGAGTGTGAAAATGTTGACCGAACTATGAATAGAATTTCTCAAGTTAAAAAGGTTGTGGGTTTCTTGTATAAAGAGGTTTTGAGTTGAGATGAGTTTAATAATTTGAGAGTTGGATGTTTGAATGTGAGACTTAACTTAAAATTAGACTGAACTGAGTTGAATTCAAATGAGTTTAACAACCAAACGGGGCCTAAAGATCAAAATTTGTCTTGAGAATTCATTTTTATAAATTTAACTAGTCACTTTTCAACAACATCAAATAACACATTCAACAAATCTATTACTATTTTATTAAAATATTAATTTTGACATTTTCATTTATTTTTATTCTAATTGTAATTTCAATATTTATTCGTCATTAGAAAAATACAAATAAATTTTCTAACGTTCATATTATTCCTAATGGATATAATTTTTTAACGATCTTTTTTTTTACAACGGTCATATTTTTTCAATGGTCATATATTCACAACGGATATATTTTTTCTGCAGTATTTTTGCCAACAACTTTATTTTCAACGACTATATTTTCTCCAACCGATATATTTTTTAACGGTTATATTTTTCCAACGATCATATCTTTCTAACGGAAATATTTTTTACTGCTGTAATTTTCTAACGACTATATTTTTAACAGCTATATTTCTCCACTGGATATATTTTTTTAAAGATTATATTTCTCCAACGGTTATATTTTTTTTACTATAAAACATAATATTTCCTCAACAATTTCATTCACTTCAACTTAAGTGTTTCTGTGAAACCTTTTATTTTCATTTTCTCTCAATTGATCGTTCACTTTTTCACAAAATGACACTTATCGATTTAGATTCTGATGAAGAATTTGAGATAGCAAGACAACTTGTTTTGAAAGAAGAATGATCAAGCTCACATGGTTCTTCTAAAAAATCATGTAAATTCATCAGACGCAATCGATTGCAAGCCCACTAAAAAAATTTTAGCAACTATTTTGCAGATCCTCCAATCCATCTGCACAAATACTTTCGAATGAGTTGTTCTCTATTTTTTTGTATCCAAGCTGCGGTAGAAGCCCATGAACCTTATTTTGTCCAAAGATGAAATAGAGCCGGAAGGCTTGGTTTTTCTTCCCTTCAAAAATTAACAGCTACTCTAAAGATGCTTGCATATAGTGTCATGACTGATTTTATGGATGAATATTTGAAGATTTGAGATACTACTGCAATAAGAAGCCTAAAAAATTTTGTCAAAACAGTTGTTTCAATTTTTTTCTGAATAGTACTTAAAGAAACCCAACAATGATGACATTGTTAGATTGCTCACAGTTGATGAGAAACGTAAATTTCTAGGTATGTTAGAGAGCATCGATTGTATGCACCGGAAGTAGAAGGATTGTCCAACTGTTTGGCATGGTATGTACTCTAGTCATATCTATGAACCGACAATTATTTTAGAAGTAGTGACTCCTTATGATCTATGAATTTGACATGCTTTTTTTGAATTACCGAGATCTCATAATGATATGATACATGATAAGATCCTGTTGATAAGGCTCAATTTTATAGCTTAATGCTAAATAACCACACCATAAGCACCCAAGTACAAGTACAGTCTACAGAGTATTCACCGTGGGAGGAGGGGCAGGGGGTTTCGGGTGCGGTTACATCAATTCATCTGAATCATATACCACTAAAACAACTGAGACCGATATCAAATTTCATACCTGCTTTAAAGAAATAAACAACTCAAACCATGGGTCACATTCGGGCATGGCAAACCTTCCCCATGGATCCCAAAATAGAGAAACACCCACCTACTGGATTTTCCATCAACACCGAATCTCATGGTTTCAACCAAGAAAATCTCAAAAACTTTCCTAAACCTTATGGCAATCACAGATTTATATGGATTTACAACAATCAAATGGAACGAACAAAAAATCTCTTAAATCTTTGACAGATTTACGGCAATCAAATGGAATGAACAAATAATTAAAAAAAAATCGAAATCAGAAACCACAAGAGAAAAAAAAAACTAAGAAAGAGAAAAAAAAAAGGCGATGAGTGCGTGGCTTACCAGGAGGCGTTCAGCAACGACGGTGGGAGACGTCGACTGCGTGGCTTTTACCAAGAATCGTTCGACTACAGCTGCTGGATTGGCCGAAATGAAGGAGTTTGTGCTTTTGAGAAATGAAGGAGTTTGTAGGGGGTAAATTTAAACCGGGAAACCGGCTCGAACCGGACCGGTTGGTCTGGTTTTGAACAGGCCCGGTCCGGAACCGGTTCCTATATTATGAAAACCGGCCAAATTCAGTCTGATTCGGTTCTGTAGTTTTCGGGACCGGACTAGACCGAACCGAACCGGTTGAAAAATATATATATATATATAAATTAATTTTATATATTATACAAAATATTTATATATATAAGTTCTATATATAATATATAATTATATATTAAATTTTTATATATAAGGTATATAATTATAAATCATATATGAAATAATTTTATATTATAATTTATAAATTATAACATAAAATGTTAATCTTAAATATGAACATTTGTAATTTGTTTGATCATATATTATTAATATAATTATATATAAGATAATATAATTATAATTTATAAAATAAAAGTTTAATCTTAAAGATAAAAATTTAATTGATCATATGCTTTAAACATAATATATGTATATATAAAATTATTAATAACATTTTATCATAAGAAGTAACACTTTATTATATATTTTTTATATTTTAAAAAAATCGAAAAATCGAACCTGACCGGACTGGACTGGAAACCGGCAAAATCGGATGTACCGGTTTAAGAGAGTAACCGAAGCGTAATCGGTTTTGAAAAATGTAAAACCGATACATACCGGTCCGGTCCTAGATTTTGTCCAAAATCAGACCGGACCGGACCGGTTACACCCCTAGGAGTTTGTGCTTTTGGATTTGGTTGAAATGGTATTTTCTTCGTGTTTTTCTTTTGCGCGGGACTAATAGCAGGAGGGAAGAGTTATTTTTTATTCCCAAAAAAAGATTTGGCCAGCAACTTGGGCTGGCCAAATTTGGCCAATGAAAATACCTTCGGCTAAAATCACTGTAGTTATATTGAGCTCATTGTAGTCAATTTTGTTGCAACCTAGCTAAACTTTGGCCAAATTTTAGTTAAGTTGATTCCACTACTAGTTCTCTTACATTGGTGAGAGACCAACTTAATTATAAATTATCTTAGATGGCATGTTTGATAGTCTTTTTAAATTTTTTCATTTTCTATATGACATATTATAAGTAACCTAATATGTCTTTTATTTAAATGGACAATCACTTAAAATATGACATATCGATGTATATAACTGAAGATTACAAATCTATGATGACGAACATCATTTCTCTTATGCATTTGATAGACGTTGAGACATGATGTATAATGGAAGAAGAACAAGCAAAACACAAGGAATATTTTATATATATATATATATATATATCTATACATATGTGTGTGTGTGTGTGTGTGTAGGCAATGGAAAGTGTGTGTGAGAGAGAGAGAGTGGCGACACCTCCTAGTCCTTAGGGACCATGGGGTCCATTGTTGGGGGTACAATCCCCACAACTACTGGAGCAATAGTCTCTCAAAAATTTGCCTAGAAAAAAAAAATGTGTGTTTGTGTGTGTGTGTGTGTGTGAGAGAGAGAGCGAGAGAGAGAGGGAGATCAATTTACACAACTTTTAAGTTCGAACCAACTGGGATTAAAATTACATGAGACACATCGTACAAACATTACATGGGACACAACTGAACCTTAATTTCCGCCTACCAGCAGCTACCAGACTTAGCTGTTGATCAAAATACTTGGGGCCAAGAAACACAAGTCAACTCAAAGAAAAACCCAATTCCTTGAAGGATCAAGGAGCTCTCAGAGCCTCCATTGCGTTTCCTTTCTGAAGGAGATATGATTCACATGCTCAAAATCTGCAACAGAGAAGTTTGTAATTAATACGACCAACCAAAAATGGAGACACATTTATCATAACATGATCATAATTCATACCATGGACCAGACCTACTAGAAAACATTTGTCTGGAGATCCTCTAATTCAGGATCCACAACTTTTGCTTCCTTCTCAGCCTCAGTTGTGTCAAAGAGAGGAGCATCAAGCTCAGGAGCTTTCTGGAAACATATATCTATGTCAGCAATTGAATTCCACTTCATGCATTAGTTCCACTTCATGCCTTTCAAGGTTTAGTATCTTACCATGCAGCGAACTAGAGCCCAATTGACACCCCGGAAGAAAGGGTGACACTTAATCTCATTTGCCCCTTCCCGAGAACCCAATCTGTTTTTGGGATCCCTGTGCAAGAGCCTATACATTAACTGCTTTGCTTGGAGACTTACCTGCAAGACACTCACTTTCTTTCAGCACCAAGCCATGTTTTCAGATTCTACCAATTGGACTTATATGCCACTTAAGGTATGAAGGCAGGAATGAAGTTTTGTAAAAATAAGTCCATCATCTGAGAATGCCTAACACTATGAGTCTACTTCTACTGCATCATATGCTCTCTAAGATTTGTAAAAACTTCTGCAAATGCCCCAAAAAATACATACATGTTTCTGAACTTTGCTAGTTTTGGTTTCTATACAGGTTCCAAAATCGTTTATAATGAAATTTGGGGGTCTTCATGCTTAATTGTCTTTGAGCTTTCACTATTCCTTTTCCAAGCACTAACTACGGGAATTTCATGCAAACTGCACTCTTTTTTATTCAAGGAAAAAGAACACGGTCCACAATTGAATAGTTAAAGTAATTCCAGAATGTTCTCTTAGAATTATGCACTTTTTATAAAACAAAAATCATGTCAGTTGAAAATTATTAAGCATTAAACGTGAGAAACTAGTTCAGTAGCAAGGTATATCTTACCGGTATACTTCCTGGAAATTTAAGATCTTTTTGAAGAATATTGGCAAAAGTCTTTTGCCTAGTCTTTCCCCTAAATGGTGTATATCCATAGAACATCTCGTACAGAAGAATACCTGAGAAAACAATGTAGTCAATGAGCGAAGAGTGTCAGTTATACATAAACGATGTAGTCAAATAATGCAACATAATATGATAGCGGTGTAAAATTGATGCATAATCAGACATGATTTTTAATGGTTTAAATGCTTCAAATATGAAGATTAACATATTTCTTATCATTCTTAGGCACAACTTAGGCTTTATATTTTATGAAAATTGTTGAATGGTGGAGTTTACTTGTCAAAGTGGACGATCAAGATCAGATGGTAGATAATTTGAACTCTCGGCCTTTTAGATTATGCATGTAAATTTTTTTATCACTCTGACATCGAGGGTGGAAACTTGCCTATCACAAAGATATCCGGATTTGAATTAAGAAACAATAAGCTTGGCTTATGTTAGTGTTAGCATGTTGTTTGATATTTTTCATATTTTTAACTGAATTTATAACGGGAATAAGTTCTTGAAGTTACTATATGCACTTATGGTGCATCGTTTCGTCAATAGTATTTAAATTTACCAAGAGCCCACCAGTCCACCGCACTAGTATGGCCTGCCCCAGTGATGATTTCCTGCAAAGAATTAAAAGGAAAAGGACACATGAGTTGAGGAAGAATGAAAAATTAGATGCACACAATCTTCTCTCAACAGGTAAAGAAACAATTTCATATTAGAAATTACACAAGGTGACGGAGTATGACTGGACTTGAAAAAGAAAAGGCTGTGTATTCTCCATGGTGAGGGTATTTCATATCTCTTCTCTCCATGTAGAATCTCTCCACTTAAAATGTCATTTACCCTTACAATCCTTCAAAATGCAACACTTTATGTAACATATGTATTTCATTTTGTCTGGAATCTATTGGTGCAATTCCTCTAAATAGACTCATGTAACATGCATATGCTATGATCCAGAATCTATATTGATGTGTTGACAAACCGGAGCTATGTATTCCTCAGTGCCAACAAAAGAGTTTGATGCTCGCATAGGCTCTGCCATGAAAATTGGATTCTGTTGACCTTTCTGTTTTTTTTTCTTTTCATTTGTACTTGGAATCAAAAGCTGCAAAGAGCACAGGCAATCCATCAAATTTATTCTAATTCTCAAAATATCTTGGATTTATGCAAATATTTTGCCTATATTTTTTCCCGGAAAAGATTTATGCTAAAGAAGATTCGATAACTAGAATACCTGTGGTTTACAAGATGTCAAACATGACAAATCAAAATCTGTCAAGGATACGTGACCATTGCTCTGGAGTAAAACATTTTCAGGCTTTAAATCCCTGTAAATTATCCCTGTGAGGAAATTCACCGGAGATTCAGTAAAAGTATGAAGATGCAAGTATACTTTGATGGTAAACTGCATCAAAATATGATGGCATGCTTTAGGTACTGGAAATTGCAGTTTTTTAGACTACTTTAGGTATCTTAAGTATCATTATGCAGGTAAGAGGAACACAGTTCTGGGGGCATGATAGAAAATTAGGGCCATATTGACAAAAGCAAAATTCCTGTGATAGCATCAGATATTGGAATTATTGGACATAATAGTTCCTTCAATGAATCATTCAATGACTAAGGATAAGTTTTGAAATACCATTTATCAAAATCATCCCTTATTATATGATGTATTACTTAAAAGAAATAAATAATGCGCATAGTTTACCCTGACAGTGAAGGTACTCCAATGCAACAACTACCTCTGCAGCATAAAATCTACAACCATCAATTGTCTGAAGTCAGTTCGAATAAAACCTAGCAACATTACAAGTCATGCAAATAATAAGACACCGATAGATTGACCAACAAATTGGTCAGAAATATATTGTCTGCTTAAAGGATTCAGATTACTTTTGTGCAAAATTATTTGAAATGTTTGTAAATAATCCAATATTGTAAAGAAAAAATTATCACGAGTGCGACTTTTCGTATACAAAGAATTATTTCCGTGTATTTAGTGCAAGGTCATTTATCAGAACAATTTGTTGCAACTGAGTGCCAAATCAAATGCTTTTTTAATAGTTTTTTAGGTATTGTTTTCACATTTAAACATCTTGGCCAGCTCGGAACATAACCAAGTAATTCTTACCATCAAGAATACAACATGCAATCATGCGCTGTTTGAACTTTGCATGCCAAGATGAATACATGCAAGCATTACATTTACTTGGGGGAAAATACATGTTCCACCCTATTAATAGGTGTTTTTAACACTTTGCACCATTAAATTATTAGCAATGATGCATTGCATCCTCAAACTACCCAAAAATTGCAAATAGCACTCGAGTTCAATGTTGGCCATTAAGATAGATGAAAAATAGGTGAGAATAGGTGATGTAGCACAATCTTGATCATTAGATCTTAACAACTAGTACACATTGCAACCTTCTAGTAGTTTGTGGGTGTAACATGTCAATGTTGGTAGATGAGCTGCAAACTGTAAACTGTAAAACAGTTTAAAGGTGAAAAGTGTATTTTCCCATTTATTTTCTATGCAAGCACAGAACCCATCTATACTCTTCATGCAGCAAGGTCCTTATCTGTTTGCAACTTTGGGCCCTCCAATGAGGAAAAAACATGCAAAAAAGAAACTTCTTATTCTGGTCAAATTAGAGTGGCCTAAAAAAGTACAGGATAAGCTTGGAGAATTTTTGTGCAGCTACAAGAGCAGTATCTTTAAATCCTGATGCTGAGATCATGGTATCTTCACTAACTCTCAAATCCTTGTGCACTATGATTTTCTGGTTTTTTTTCAGCTTTTGTTTGAGCTGGGAACGGTTTGCTTTTATCTATTAAATAATTTACCTCACTGCATCTTCCTTCAGGACCTTCATGGGCTGTCTGTCTAACAGCAGGAAGAGTTCACCACCAGGGCAGTAATCAGTTATCAGACAAACATGTGTTTTGGTCTGCAAAGTAAACGACCCCAGATCAGGAATTTTACAAATTCCATATCTTTTTTTTTTCTATCACACTCATATATCTAAGCTTTCTATGCCTTACTAGTATCTAAACATTCTATTCGAACCACAAAGATGTACACTTCACAGCACTAGAATTAAGTAATCAAAGAATCAATTTAACTCCCGTAGCTCATAGAATTCCTCCATTGAAACCATCTCATTCATTACTGAGATTTATAGAGAATTTCTTAACCTGGAATGAAGCATAAAGTGCAGGAAGAAAAGGATGATCTAACATGTCAAGGATTTCCCTCTCTGCACAAGCTCTATGCACCTGTGGAACATGGAGGAAATGAGATATTAAAAAAGATGTCGAAGAGTGCCATGAGAAAATGATATCTGAACTACTAAAAAACTTAACTCAACGTCTAGAGAAAAACAAGGAGAAAAATTATAAAATATCCAAGCTTTACATGTTGATTTTTTTCCTTTGAACTGAAGCTGTAAAACTAAAAGAAAATTCCCTTGATTGGCCTGGTGTGATGTAATATCTTGCACTTAAATTCTGCAATTAGTTTGGTTGGCATGACTGGATGGTGGTATCTTCCACTTAAAGTCTGCTATTAGACTAGAGTTAATGGTTTCAAAAAAGAATGGAGGGCATTCCATGATCTATCTACAGGATCATTTTTGTATTTGCCCAAGTTCAAGCGGTAGTATATATAACAGAATGTAGTGCACATGGAGCCGAAAAATCATAATTAAACTCAATCAATGGGCAAGAACAAACACGGATTACTAAAAGGAAAATAAAGGCTAACTAGAAGAGTACATAAATGTAAAACAGGACCAGCTGGAGCCTGTTTGTTCAATACCTTGTTACGATTGAGCATAACATTTTTATCCATAGCCTTCATGGCAAAACACAGACCAGTTCCACACAATTCCACCAAATGCACACTGCATGCCAGTCACAAGTCATAAAAATTTTCCAAGATTTAAAAATAGAAAGGAGATATTGGCTATAGGCAATAAATTACCAAGCAACTATGAGTTCAGATTTCATTTTCAGGTAGCAGATATTAATTTAGAACTACTTAGATTTATACTTTCAGCGTATAGCATATAGCAACACCCGTTATGAACATCAATTAAATTAACAATTCTGAATTCAATTTCTGAATTCATGATTAAAATTCTAAACCCGAATGCCAAGTAATGATATCACTCTGAAGTTGAACTACGAAAACCCAACAAGAGAATTTAATATTGTGGAGTCATTTGACCTGTTGTAACTCGTAAAAATATAGTCGTACAAATTTAAGTTTCCAGGGCATTAATAGTCCATGACTCCTCTACGTATATATATCATGATTATCATTACTGATGGGAAAGTGGAAAAGAGATTCAAACCTCCCGGTATCTCCGGATCCCAAGGGCTTTATTGGCCTGAAATGTTTCAAGCCTATCTGTTCTCCATTATCGAGAATCTGCAAACAGGGGCTCCATAAGAAAACTAGAGAGATAGATAGATGAATGGAATTCAATGGGGAGGAAAGAAAATCCAAATACTTTAGAGATAACAAGGTGTGTAGAAAAATATAGCAGAAATTCTAATCATGTTTATCAACTAACTGCAGAAAGTGAGGAGTAAAAAGTCTTGAATGTCATGCATGTCTATACTTCAAATATTACTAGAAAAATAGATAATCAGAAAAGAAAAAAGAGAAAGGAACAAAAAAAAATTAAAGTAAAGCTTTTTCATTTTAATGAGACTGAGGGCACTATGTTATTAAGTAAAAATTATTAAATGGAAAATAACATATATAATTAAATTATTAACATTCATTTATATTATAATTAAGTTAATAATTCAACTCGTGTCGTTTTAGTTTTGTGACCAATGTATTTATAAAGCCTATTGAATTTTAGCCTAAAAAATCTTAAAAGTAATGAGTTTTGATGGCCATGATTTGCTAATATTATATAAAGAGATTTTGATCAGCTCTCTCGACTCGAATAAAGTTTGTGAAGTTTTTCGTCACTAACATAGAAAGGAATAAGAGCAAGGAAAAAGAAGATCAAGATGTTTAAAATCTTAGAAATCAACGCCCTTTTCAAAGTTTTTATTTATTGTATAGTGATTCAACTTATAATTAGTAACAAAAAAAAAACTATAATATCTGAATTAAAAAATTCTTCTCATCCATCACTATTCACTACCTCACACCCCACACCTTATGAAAAACATCTTCACATCCTATGAAAAAATAGAAAAAAAGTTATAGATATAAAGTATGAAAGTGAATAGTAGCCGATGTAATTTTCTATATGAATAGTACCTTTTGGATAGCGCTCCATGAGGGGCTGTACTTCCTATGAGGTTTTGGATGAACCACCTTAGAATGGTTACTCCACAAATCTTCCGGTTTCTACAGATGATCAGATACCCTATTCATAAGTTTATACCCAAAAGCTTTTCAGAAATGTGTTGCAATGTATAGGATATTACCAAATTGGCATCCGGAAGCTCTCTCACTGCATCATCAACATTTTCTGCAGTTTCTTTAATCTGAAAGAAGATGTCAGTCAAGTAAATATGTTTAAGCTAACCCACCAATGTTTCATAGGTTTAAGTTGTGACCAAATCAGAAAGAGATCTAAAAGCAAAACACAGAAAGAAAGAAAGAAATGAAGGCGCAAAAGGTGGAGACCAGTTGTTCACTCTCTTTTGCAGTGTCTTCAGGAATGCAGTTGCGAAGTGGCTCAACATGCTGACTTCCATCTAACTGTACTCCAATAAAATACTGTACCTCTCCCTGTTGAACGTGTAGAGAGTGTGATTAAAGTTTCTCTTGTAAACATCATATCATGTACTTGTGAAGATTATTTGAGATTGTACTTACTTTTTGATCGCGCATTGGTTGCAAATGAAACAGGTTCCAGAACTTTTTACCTGAAATGAGTGCAAAAGGTCTTTTACTAAAGGAGAGGTTAAAATATATTCTGTTCTGTAAACATTACGTTTGGAGATTTTATGCAAAGCATGGAAATTGCAGAAAGCAAGCACACCGCTCTTTGTGTAGTTAATGAGTTGGACAGTGACATCTGTCTGGTTGTCAATTGCCTCTCTTATTTTTCTCACAGTTTCCGGATCAGTTTCAGGTCCTTGCAGAAACCTATAGAATCCAAACAAAATAGATATTAAGAACCGTTCTACTGTCTAATACTGGATAAGTTACTTTCTTTGTGGCATGTTAAATCATGTTAAGTTTAACACGTGAAATATTTAATTAAATCAGGGTTTAAACGGTCTCTACTCTGATATCATGATTAATGTCTCAAAAGTTTAAGCTAACGGAAAGAAGTATTGTAACATTTCAAAACATCAAACTATCTTGAGGCGCACCTGCAATTTCTTCCCAGGATTTCTTCACGACTATACTCTGTAAGTTCTAAGAAGCTATCGGATGCAAAAATCTGAAGATTTGAACAAACATTAAGCGAATATTCATCCCCAATGTGGGAACTGAAATCCAAAGAACATGTTGGAGTGAAACAGATTGTTTTAAGTTGAAATCTTACAATGGGATTATCAGGAAGTCTTGGATCCGTAATGACAAAGTTCTTCTCTATACGCTCGAGTGTAGTAGCAAGATCAATACCCTTTCTCATTTCCTTCTTTCTTACTTTGTCATCAACATTCTCAGGGCTCTCATCATCATCATCATCATCATCAGTCTCATCACCATCCATAGGAGTTTCAAAATCAAGGCTGTCCTTAATGTTGGGTTGACTTTTCCTAATCATCCTGATCACATATACAAGAGCCATATGTAAAGGAAACTAGCATGCTATAAAAACTCGTTGACAAAAATGTGAAATACAGACGGTACAAGAACAACCTTTGCAAGCATAGTTATCATTCATAACAAGAAATTATACCCCATAAAAGAACGGCGACCAGATTTTTTCGGTTTCTTTTCAGGTAACTCACTGATGCGCTGCATTGAACTTCTAGTACCAGCATGTGAGTTCCTTCTATGTGGAGCAACGCTCTCAGAGTTTCTCCTTGTTAGTGATTCAATTCTCTCCTCTTCCTTCCCACCTCCTGATTTCCTCAAGGGTCGATTTATCGATTCACTGAGTGCACGAGGTCTCTTCACTGCCTGCACAAGCTCAGACACTGAACTTGAGGCCATCTCTTTCTGACGAGCTGCAAAAGACAGCATATGAGTGTATTGAATTAAGCCTAAAACTACTTGACTTCTTGTTTAGAAGTACATCTTGAATACCCAACAAAACCTTGAAACAAAAAACCTCTGACTAAATTTGCATAATGCATTGTCAGACCACCATCAAAATTTTCATGGAAAAACACCCATTATCTAGTTGCCTTTTTCCCCCATCCTTACTCCTCTCATTGCCAAACTGACAATGCTAGTGTTTGGTTTGATGGAAATTAACCAGTGCACAAAGAGTGACTGCTACAAAGAATCTCTGGCTATGGTTTGTTAACCATTCGGTTGATCTCTAAAAATCAAATGATGCTCAGTTCTTGGGCTAATGTGGTTCATATATTAGGGAAACATGTCAGAAAATGGCTCTATAACTCATAGTACTGCCATATATGTTGTGAAAGGAAATCAGTTGAAGAGAGTGATTATGAAGTTTTCCAGAATGGTTGAAAAGTTAGCTTCTGCTTTCATGTTGGAAGACTGCTTGTGTTATTTTTATCATATTCATGACAAATATACTTCAATGGATCCTCCTTTTCCTAAGATTATAGCTCATAGTTGGAACCAATGGAGCCTTGTGCATTAAATGTATGATCTCAATAATCATACTTCAACTATCAAAACTGTAAGTCACTTATTTTCATATATTTTAATTATTAAAACCAGACGATAATATTTTTTTTTTTTAATTTTTTATAGAGGGTGTGATATGTTAATTTTGATAATTTGAGGCATAAAATAAAAAATAAAAAAAAAATATCAATTTCTTTTATTTTTTTAAGAGTTATTCTATTCTCAAGCTAATGTGTAGAGGACAGTATCTAAAGTATTTATATGATATAATTTAAGTCTCGTTTGTTTTCAGAAAATATCTCATCTCATCTTATCTAATCATTACAACTTTCTCAACTTCCAATACAAAATAAAATAAATAATTTAACTTTTTCAAATCTCAAAATAAAAATAATATTAAAAAATATATTCTAATAATATTTTATTCAACTTTTTAACTTTAATCTCATCTCATCTCATTTCTAAAAATAAATGAATCCTTAAATTTTAAAATTCGAATCTTATAAATTAAATTTTATAATTTAAATGATGAAAATTATGTACTCTACGCACGAATAGAATAACTTTTTAAACATATCTAACTTTAGTTGAAGTCGACCATATTCGAACATGAAAGTTATAGTTCCATCAACTAGAAAAGAGGATATGGTGTACTATATACCATCATATCGAATCAAGGATTCTGGCAATCCATTGGGACGCACCATCTTATCCTTAAATCCCTCTGTATGCTTGCTGACCTCCACTTGCATTCTGCCATATCACCAAAACCAACAACAAATATATATAGTAAATATAGATATGTGCATTTCTATTTTTAAAAAAATTAAAAAAAAAAAAAAAAAAAAAAACTATACAAAGGCACACAAACAGGCCGGCCCTATTCAATCACAATCAAAGAAGAATTGGATCCGGCAAGTGACATTGTTGTGTGGGCCCTGGGGACGACCCAGTTCGCCGAAAAGTTTGGTTCATTGTTGGAGTGACATTTCTGACATTTTTGCTAGTAACAACATTTACAACAGGCATTTCCCAATGTCTTTTCTTTTTTTTTTTATTAATTTTTTAGGTTTTAGGTGTGGTCAGAAAAATCATGTGGTATGTTCCGAGACAACTGAAGCAAAGTCTGTAAGATGCCTGAGAACATTATCACGACCACATCTATCAATCATGGGATTCTTGTTTCTTGATTATTCTTATTTTGGCGCTTTCCCCTGATCAAGTTTCTTTTTCCTTCTCTCTGAAATTGTACTTAGGTCTTAGATAGTAAGATATTCTTAAATATTTTATAAATGATAATTAAAAAATAATAATTAAATATTGAATAGTAGTGATTAGTAATAAAAAGTAAGTAAAAAATAATAATTAAATATTCTCAATATCCAAACTAGACTTATTAAATGTTTCAATAATTGAGATATTATTATAACCCAAAGATATCTCACTCCTTGTAAAGGGGACAAAATAAAATTAAAAGAAATGTTACTTAGGGTACGTTTGGAATTAAAACTCCTCTCAACTCATCTCAACTCATCATTACAACTTTTTCAAATCTCAATACAAAATATAATAAATAATTTAACTTTTTCAAATCTCAAAATAATAATAATAATAATAAATAATATTCTAACAATATTTTATTATCTCAACTCAACTCAACTCAACTCAACTCAACTCATTTCAACATCCAAACGCAACCTTATACTCTATAGATGGCATTAAACTTCTTTTAAACGAGTCACATGAAAATGGTCGTGAAAATTTGATAATTCTAGTTATTTTAGGAGCATGACCAATTGAGTTGAAAATTCGAGAAAGGGAAGGAAAAATAAATAAAAAGAAATCTCTGTTTTTAAGGCCTTTTATTACTAAATTCTTGACGGGACTGCAATTTATTGTCCGATCTAACCTTATTTTAGCATTTACAAATTCATGCGTTTGTAGGTCCCTTTAGCCCCTCCTCACGGAAAGTTTTATAAAGAGCGATAAAAATAAATAAATAAATAGTTTATCGGAAGAAAAATGTTAAATGTAATTTATTTCTCCGTTATTAATAAAATAATCTTCCAAAATAAAAATATCAATATATATAACACTACTCAAAATTAATTATTTAACGATTAACTTTGCTCTCTTTTTAAAAAAAAAATATACGAAATTTATCTATCTTATAATTATATCTAATATTATTCGAATTGAAAAGCATAACATGAGATACAGTTATACATCACATATTTATTTAAAAAAAGATAAGATTCATCTTTTATTATTAAAAAAATTAATTTTTTATATAATTTTTTTAAAAATAATAATAATAAACAGTAAATATCATTTTTCTGAAAAGAAAAAAAATAAAAAAATGACGTAGTAGCAGGAGGAATGACTGACCCGATAAATTTAAGGAGCTGTCCAGCGTCATCTTTGATGGGGGAAATAGTGAGTAAATTCCAAAAGGGGGTCCCATCCTTCTTGTAATTCAACAGTCTTCCACAGTAACTCTTCCCACTCTCCAATGCTTCCCTTATCTTTGCCACGTCTTCTGGATCCGTATCCTTCCCCTGTAAAAATCGGCTGAAAATACAACCCATCCACCACGTTTAAATGTCTCAAACAACCCCCGTTTGGCCGTTATTACAGTTGGAATGACAGTTACAAAACAAAAATTAAGCACACTTTCATTAGATTAGTTAAAAATTAAATTTAATAAAATTTAACTATTAAATTATAAAATATATCATATTGAAATAACTACATTCTAAATATTTAAAATATAGTTACAGTAATTTTTAAAGTTATTTTTAAATTTGAAAGATACTATTTATTCATCAAATTCATTTTATATCATTTATTTCTCTCTTCCGAGATCTCCATCAATATCTTTCTAATTTATATTTTTAATCAATAATTTAATTAGAATATGATTATTAATTAATATCTAATATTATGAATAGTAAAATACGATAAAATAAAATAATTTTATAATTAAAAAGATTTAAATATTTTAAAAATTAATATATTAATTTGAGTTAGTGATATATTAATTTAATAAGAATATGATTATTAATTAATATATAATAAGTAGAATAGTAAAATATAATAAATTAAAATAAATTAATAATTAAAAAAATTAAATATTTTTAAAATTATTAGTTGTTTATTACTATATAATAAATAAATATACAATTTAATGTGTAGATTTAATGTAAATAATTAAAATCAAATTTATCTTATATTATTTTATTATTATATAATAAAAAAATAATTATTTTAATATAGAGATTTATGTAAATAGAATAGTAAAAAAATAAAATTTTCTTATATTCGTAACAAAATATCCTTTTTTAACTTTACGTAATATAACAAGAGTGATCTAAGACCTCGAAGATTATGCAGAGCTGCAGTATCGACGTACGTACCAGTTCCGACCGACAACCTCTTTGGATGTATAACCGGTCATCTTGAAGAACCCAGCACTCGCGTACATTATCGGATAATCCGGTTTTGTCGCGTCCGAGACCACGAATGTTTGCTGGAATGTCGATAACGCGTCCTTTAAGTCCTCTGATACCCTCGGAATCCCTCTCTCTTTCCCTCCATCTTCTGAAAGTTCGCCCGAGCTTCGCACCGAGTTATTCGAGTCTCTTCTGGAGTTTCCCGGCCTATTGTTCGAGTCATCTCCCCCGCCACCTGAATTCCTAACAGCGACTCCCTGCGGCTTGCCGGTCTCGGTGTCAGTTTTCAACACCAAACCCCACTCGGCCGCTCGTTGGGCTGCGTCGCCGACTTCTCCCGATGCTGATTGCCTCTTCCCCGTCGGTTTCTCGCGATCGTCTTGATCGTTGAAGATGGCCGAAAGGGTCTTCTGGGCTATCGGTGATTGTTTCGCCGGTTGTGGTGGCACTGGTGGGGTGGGGTCTTTGAGGGCCATCCATGAGGTGGCGGTTTCCTCGGCGAGACCCGAATTGGGGGAGAGTTCGGAGGAGGGGTCCGGTTCGGGACTACTCTCAGGTTGCTCTAACCAGCCCTTCCACGACGGCTGCGACCGGAAGGCCGGGTTGGTTGGCCTGTTGGAGTAGGTGGAAGGATTGAATACCTCAAGCGAGCCGCGAGAGTCTCTGGGTAATGGTGGTATGAGAGACGATTGCTTATCCGACTGCTCCATTTCTGCTTGAAAATGATCCACACAGAACAAATAACATTATCTTAATAATAATATCATTCTTATTTAATACAGAACATGCACAATAGATAAAATCATAAAAACTAATTGGCCATATAAGTCTGAACCTTTATTTGATGAGACAGTTTGAAATCTAGGTCCAGAGGGATTCTAGGCTACCCAGCTAGTATTTTGTATGATGGATCTGGCTGGACCCCAAAAAGAATCCTAATAACCAAGACTTTTGCAGCCTCTGAAAACCTGTTTATGTTGTTGCTAGCTAGCTTGCAAGTGGCAGGATATATACGGCCGTGAACTGGACTGGGGACTTGGGAGAGTGATGTTTTTGCCCGTGGCCAATGTGAAAACTAATGAGCAGTAATTGTAGAAGAGAATCCGGAATTTTGTTCATGCATGAGCAGTAATTGCAGAGTTTCTGTCTGTTCAAGCTACTTTCCTTGATTAAATTGTGTTGGTTATTATAAGTAAGGTTACTGAGGATAGAAACTCTATGCATGCACCTCATATGTTTTTCAGGGTAGTTTTGTCCAGTACTGGGATCAGGTCGGGGGACCCGCAAAATGGACAAAAATTAGAAAAGAGCAAATATTTCAAGTTGTAACATGGATTTCATGTTTTATCCAAACTAGCTAAGACACTGTCTGGGAAGGTTGCCAACTAAAGCCATGCTTGTTTGCTGCCAGCTAGAGTCAGAGAAAACAGATCATCAGAAGCATCTGCAACTCATTGGAGCCATATTAATTATAAGAAGCATGCATAAAACACACAACAGAGAAAAACAAGCTGATTAAAAGGCATTTGGGCACCTGAAATTAAGTTTGAACGACTATTCATCCCAGAGAACAAAATGAAAAATGGAAAGAAAAAAGTGCACGATTATGTGTAATGAACCTTAGAAAAAATGGTATCTCCAACCCGGCCCCTAAACGAGACCAGCTGATGACAATAACTTGTCAAGAATAAAGCTAGGGAAATTGAATACTACGCAATCAGTTGCAGTCTGAAGTTTATCATGAGTAATAAGGACGTAGAAGCTGTACCAGTACCTCAAACAAAGATGAGTCTGCTGAATCAGACTTTGTTTTTTGATCACCCGTAAAAGGAAATAAATTCCAGAACAAGCTTGATTGGATGGGTTATATTCTCAGCTAGCTCCCTTGTTCAGGAACGAACTGCCTTTCGCACAGAGATCAGAGACAGAGAAGAGAAGAGCAGAAAGGACCTTTTAATGATCAAGAAAAGACTGGAGAAAAGAAGTGGAGAATGATTGTCGAAAAGGTTTGGCTTCCCATCCCGGACACCTAAAATTCACATGGCTCCTGCACGGATTCCCATGCCTCAAACATACATAAATACATACATACATACGATAACTGTATATGAGAGAGAATATAAATTACAGAAAGCATGCAGCAATCACTTACAATCTGCTAATTTCTTCTATTACAGACTGGAAATGGGTTGGCAATATTAAAAAAAAAGCAATAAAAGTAGAATCAGAAGCGAAGCAGAGGGATAGGGGGGGGTGATCTTCTGAATTAGCACGTTGGGAGTTGCAGAAGCTACCGACCGGTTGTTGTGCTATGCAATGCTTTTGTGTTTCCGTGTCTCAAAAGTGGCATCGAAGGCTAGATTTGAGGACAAAAATTAAACCGGGTGGGCACACGGGAGGCCGATGAAAACATTAACATACTTGACTATTACTACTAGATACAGTTTTAATTGATAAGTTTCACATTTTTTTCAAAAAAAAAAAAAATTAGAATCTATAGATAAAAAATTAATTTTTTTTATGTGTATATTATATTTATCTATTTATTTTAAAAAAAATACCCGAGCTTTACATATCAATAAAAATATAAGTTATCGTATATATATACTAATACGTGAGTAAGGTTAGATAAGTTTTAAAGATGAAAATTTATCATTAAAAAATGAACTTTTTTTTTTTTAATATATGTTTCTCATATTTATCTATTTTTATTTAAAATATATATATATATATATATATATATATATATATATATATAGTAACGTTACCTAAATCTTCTCATTTTTCATTTTCTATAATTGGAATTTACTTTGTTTGCATTGGAATCGTGAGGGAAAGGACAATAATATGCTATTCTTCTTATCTTCTAGCTTAGCTTGAAGAAAAGCATGGTCACTTTGAAAGGCGCCGCAAATGGACACGTGGCATGTTTCTGCTGATGCTGGATTACAAATAATCACCACAATTCCATCGCACTAACATTATTTTTCTAAAATAATTGGATATTTATTTATATATAAAAATAAGAATTAAGTATCGATTTATATATTAAAGTATATGTTGTTTTTCTTCAAATATGCAATAAAAAAAAAAGAGTTTTTTTTATTAAAGAATATGACAGTAGATGTGATAAAAATAAATAAAAATAAAAATTAATTAAGGAAATTATTTATAAAATAATTAATTTAAATGTAAATAGAAGCAGCACGAAGGACATGGAAATAAAGTGACAGGGATGTAAGTGGGGCTGGAGATGTGGTCCCAGAGCCACGTGAACAACTTTTTGAAGTCTCTTATCGGGTCACGTTTATGTGGGGGCTTGTCGCATCGGACACTCCTTGTTGGCTAAGTATTGTCTTTTTCGCTGGTAGATCCCACCATAGCTAAGGTGGTCCCCGCCTTACTTCCCCTTGTCCCGAGCGTTGTTTGACTCTCATGGTCCTTTTGACACTTTGGATTTTGTGAGAAATGACAACTGACACTAGCTATGGGCCCGCCCATATTCTGCGATCACCTAAGCAGCCCACATCTTCAACAATTGGCCCGTCTTGGGCCCCAATATGTATGTATGACCACTAGACTGGGCTCTAGGCCCAATATGGTGGCTTGCCATCTAGCCCTAGCTTAATTAGTGATAAAACTGATTTTTTTTTTTTTTTATAAATAAAACAGAATTTAAGAATTTAAAATCTGAACGTACCCTAACTCATATCTATGATCATCACCCATGATTTCATGTTACCCGCATTCAAATTCGGCCCATTTCGCAACGAACTCGAAACAACACAACCGATAAAAATGGAGAATTCTCAGATGATCAGATCCCAACAATTCTCAAAACCGAGCTCTCTCTCCTCTGCCTCCTATCTCCATGCCCACACCTTGGAACTGAACAAGCCATGGGAGGCAAGAACGTCAAAGCTGACAACTCTGACAAAAACTTAACTCGTTGGGACAGAATAAGACAGCAAATAGGCTTCAGAAGCTCCCTCACCTGGTTCTTCCTCGTTATCTTCATGCTTTACATCCTCTACTCTTCCAGCCTCCTTCTCACCAGTGACCACCAAGAATGTTCCACCTCTTTCGATTCCTCCATTCTTGAGCACCTTGAAGCTGTCACCAACATCTCTTACACCGATGAAGAGGTAGAAGATAAAACCATGGAGCCTGTACTTCCACAAAGATCCCAACGCTACGACACAGAGCTCAAACACATTGTTTTTGGGATAGCCGCTACGTCCAAACTGTGGGAGAAGAGGAAGGAATATATAAAGGTATGGTGGAAGCCCAAGGAAACCAGAGGGGTGGTTTGGTTAGATAAAAGAGTGAGAACCAGATCAAGAAACGAAGGGCTGCCGGAGATTCGGATTTCCGGGGACACATCGAAATTCAAGTACACAAACCGTCAGGGACGGAGGTCGGCGTTAAGGATTTCGAGAGTGGTTTCTGAGACGTTGAAACTTGGCATGAAGGACGTGAGGTGGTTTGTTATGGGTGATGATGACACGGTTTTCGTGGTGGAGAATGTGGTGAGGATACTTTCCAAGTATGATCATAGGCAGTTCTATTATGTCGGGAGTTCATCGGAGAGTCATGTTCAGAACATTTATTTCTCATACTCCATGGCGTTTGGTGGGGGTGGATTTGCCATAAGCCATCCTCTAGCGAAGGAGTTGGCAAAGATGCAGGATCAGTGCATTCTGCGGTATCCGGGGTTATATGGAAGCGACGACAGGATTCAGGCTTGCATGGCTGAGCTAGGGGTGCCACTGACCAAGGAACCTGGGTTTCATCAGGTAAGACTTATGACAATGCTCTTATATATATATAATTTCATAACAGTAGAGGAAAATGAGCAACACTATTCTTCATCTGACTTTGTCATCTCCAACCTGCATTCTAGTTAATATGATGCAGTTTGAGTGGTTTCTCATGTCAACCACTTAAATATATAGAAAGTTACTTACATCAATTGGTGTGACTGGGATGACAATTAAGCAGATGATGTAACTGCATGGAGATGAGAAAATCCAATACGAAGAACATTATTTCTCATTAACATTACTTCGTTTCTGTTTTAATTGGATATTGTTCGGTATCGTGTTGAAAAGAAAAGGTGTCTAGCTTAACAGAGACTATCTAATATTGTTGATCTTAAATTTTCCTGTGCATGCAGTATGATGTCTATGGAGATTTGTTAGGCCTTCTGGGAGCCCATCCTGTCACTCCATTGGCGTCAGTCCACCACCTTGATGTAGTGAAACCAATATTCCCACACATGACCAGAGTCAAAGCCTTACGACACCTAATGCAATCCATCAAGCTTGATTCGGCAAATATAATGCAGCAATCAATCTGCTATGACAAAAAAGGTTATTGGTCCATCTCCGTTTCATGGGGCTATGTGGTTCAAATATTGAGGGGAGTGATTTCTCCCAGAGAACTGGAGATGCCCACAAGAACCTTTCTTAATTGGTATAGAAAAGCTGATTATACAGCATATGCATTCAACACCAGACCTGTGACCAAGCATCCTTGTCAGAAACCCTTCATTTTCTACATGAGCACCTCTCGATACGATCGACCCAAGAAGCAAATCGTTGGGGTTTACTCTCGTGCTAAATCTCGCCCTCCTAGCTGTAGATGGAACATGGACTCACCAGAAACAATTGAGTCCGTAGTTGTCATAAAAAGACCAGATCCTCTTCGCTGGCAGAAGGTTTGGCTTTTGCAACCGTGCGATTTCTTTTGTTTTCATTATCTTAGGAAGCATTTGTTAATCTGTCTTACTTTGCAACAACACATTAGATGCATTATATGCATTGAATAGCCTCTTCGTAGTCTCTAAAATATCCTCTATATTATTAAGATGGATGTTTGTACTAAGTCATAAAAAATTTCTGATGCAGTCACCAAGAAGGGATTGTTGTAGAGTTCTGCCATCACAGAGGAGATCAACAATGTACTTGTGGGTGGGCAATTGTCGAGATGGTGAAATTAGTCAGTTGTAGCAGCATCAAGAGATGTGAGCTTTTGTCTTCTAGTGCTGTTCTTATCTTCTTATTTCCATATTGTCACTGGTATATAAGAATACTACAGAAACAAAGGGAATACATAAAAGTAAACCCACGAATTGATGTAACTTCATGTGTGATCTGTTCTATCTACATTATAATAAAAATAATTTTACAATCTGAAGTACTACATCAGTTTGTAGATTTATATTTATGTAATCATTTTATAGCTAAATATATATTCTACCGTAAGGGTACTATAAATCCGATCAGAGCACAGAAGAGAGATTTGCAAACTTATGTTGCAACATTAAATCCACAGAACAGCAGCAACTTTGAACCAAAATCACTGATCTTGTAATCAGTCAAACCAGCTGTTTCTTGCTTTGTTTTGTTGTCCTTTTCTTTCTGATTTTTGTATCTTGATACAAGAAAGTATATATCAACTTTATGTCTATATTATGTACTTGGAAAAAAACTCTTTGCTATACCCACCCTCATAGTGATAGGGGAAAACCATATTGTGATACTCCCCTTGTAAATCAGTATCAAAATGTTCTTGGAGTCCTTATGTACAGAAAAAATATTGAAGCACAAAGCTGAAAGAATCCTTATTTTCTGACAGGTGCTTCAATCAGTTTTACTCACCGGATGCGCTTCAGCCTCATCATTGCTTATGAGATTAAGTGGAACTGAGGCAACTGGTGACGTGGCCACTGCCAGGACAAGAAGGTCAATCTGAGTATCATTGATGGGGGGTGACCTCTCAACTCGATGTATAGATGTAATTTTACCATCCTTGAACGTTATATTCACTGTTTTCAAGCAAACAAAGATTACAAATTTATTAGGTACCTTGAAATAATGACAATATTAATCAATTTACAAATTTCTTGAGTAAACCAATATCTGTTAATTGAACTAGTTATCCTAATGCTGCATTGCTACTAACTTGCAAAAGAAAAAAAATGCTGCACTGCTACTAAGGGTTGCAAAAAGAGGAAAGAGTTGCAATTTCAGACTGTAGACCTTAGAGATACTTGCCTCTCCTTAAATTGGCCACGTTCAGTAATTACTGAAGGTGTTTTTTCTTCAATGCATTGAGAACCAGAAAGCAACAGAGAAGACAGATGATAGAAAATATGAACAAGAAATGAAAATGCATAGGATCAATCTTATTATTAATTTCAAGCGGTTTCACTAATACTGTCATACTGATACTGCTCTTCTGAAATTGACACTTACTAAACCCTGTCTCCATAAACAACTCTGTTTTACTCGTTTGTACCCTCGTTTTACTCTCGTTTACCATAGTATTTCACCATCCCTTTGTACCCTCGTTTTACTCTCGTTTACTTCTTTTCTTGGGAAAATTAAGAGCCCTAGTCGTCCAGTTCTCATGCAAACTCTGCCTGAACTGCCGGGTAACTGAAATGCTATATAATGAGAAAAGAAGTAGAGATTTTTGACGCACTACAGGAAAAATATAGACGAGTCCATAAATATTGAATCAAAGTTACTCAATTTTCAATTCAAGAAAAACTTAGAGAGAGAGAGAGAGCAAATCCATCAACCCAAAAAAAAAAAAAGAGAGAGAGAGAGAGAAGAAAAAAAAGAAGAAGATCCACATGCAAGTTTGCAACGACATCATTTCCACGTAAAACAAGAAACGCAATAAAGAAACATTAACCAATGTTACCCCAAGGTCCCGAACAACAAGCTGCAAAAATGTAAAGAGAAGAAATCCGGAACTAGCTAGAACTATACCATGACAGAGCCAAATTAAAAAAGAAAACAAAAGAAACAAAACCAAACGATTGGTGTGTTCTTGATATTTTTTTCTTTTCTTTTAACCAAACAGTTATATACCTGGATAAGAGAACCACCAGAGAATAAAGAAACAGAGCAGCACAATCACAGGAATGACATGGATCCACTTCTCGGCCACCGGCGACCGCGACCGTGGAGTCTCCCTCTTTGGGGACCCTGGATTGTAAAGCGGAAGACACCCGCCCGTATCATCCTTCCTTCTTATCGGAGAGCGCTTTACATGTGGCTGCTGGCCGACGTTGATGAGGTAGCCCTCATCAAGCCCTCGTGACCAGCTTGAAGACGACCTCTGCAGCATAGTTGGGGGAGAGAGAGAGAGAGAGAGACGAGGGTTTGTTTGTTGCATGTTAGAAAGAGAGGGAGTGGGGTTGTGACTTCGTATCCTGGGTGTTCGTTGAGGTTAATTCGGTGATCTGGGTTTCTAGTTGCTTGCTTTGCAAAGAATCCAAAAGATTTGACTTTGGGCGGGAAAGTTCTTGCACTTGCCGTTTGGGGGTTGTTTGGATATTAGAAGTCGGTCAACTTATCTATTCCTACGAGCCGGTCCGTCCAAGTATCTCATATAACATCCTGCCAATAGTGTAATGACACCTAGACTTTTCACCACAATTATTGTGAACCAGCACAACATGGAATACTCGGCTACTGCAAAAGAGATACAGCCCCTACGCAGCGCTTTCCCCTTCGCGAGAGACACAGCCCCCTCCCCATTACAACCCCTTCGCCCCGTCTCATTCAAAAGGAAAATTCTAAAAACAGGCACGATTCAAGCCTCCCTCCGGACAACATTCTACGTGGAAATAAAATACACCGTTTTGGAATAAATAAAATGGTGCGTTTTGTACTTCAAAATGGTGCGTTTTGAGTCCACTCATATGGTTACCTTCTAGAACCAAAACGCAGCATTTTTCATTTCTTCTTCTTCGATCTGTCTTCCTCCCAAGAACTGTCTGCTTTCTTTTCCCCAAGGCGATTTGGAATTCTTCTTCGTTTCTCCCCGTACTCACTCAATCTTCTTCATCGTTGCTCTTCGTTTCTCGAATTTTCTTCCCCTTTCTTCTTCTTCGTTTATCCTTTCAAGAATCTCTCCCCTGCCCGATCTCTCTCCCAAACCTAAACCTAACCCTAACGCAGCCATGCGACGCTGAGGAAGATTCGCACTCCAGCTATCCACCAAGCGGCGCTATCCTAGGTAACTTTCTCAACCCTATAAACATATATATAACCAAATATACATGTATTAATTTCTAAGAATCTCTCCATTTTGGCATTATATCGAAAATAATATCCAAAATCTTAACTTAGATGAATATGGTGCATTTTATCTGAAATTAGAAAGTTGGTGGATGGAATTGGAAATTTTCATTGGGTCTACTTTTATCCACAGTATCTATGTTTCGCTCTTTGCAAATCTGTATTGTTTCCACTACTCTGTTTAGTTTTTACATGTTGGTAGTTAACTGAATATCTTATCACTTTTCATGTACTTTTAGTTACAAAATTATACATATTATCAACATGGGAAGGTTAGGTAATGCTAAATCAGTCCAAGTGTTGCAAATAATGCAGAGGTTTTAAGTCATTTCCAATATTGATATGCATTTTTTTCTCGATCTGGATTCATTATTGGTTCTATGGATTTACACAACACGATATAGTTTTCTCTTGTTCTTAAACTGTAGGTCACAATAGGAGGCAGTTTTGCTTAATGATGTAGTTTTCTCTTGTTCTTAAATCAGTCCAAGTGCTACAAATAATGCAGAGTTTTCCCTTGTTCTCTTGTTCTTAAACTGCACAATGAACTAATGAAAATAATTAGTAAGTCTTTCATGCTATTCAATTTTGCTTAATGAGTAAATATATTTGTGGGAGATCTCTATGCAGTTTTTGTGCCTTCATGGTATGCACAAACAACTGTGTATTATTTGTTCAAAAACATAATTATTGTAAGAACCATTCGATAATTTAACTTGAACTATGGTATGCTTAATGAGTAAATATATTTGTGGGGGATCTTTCCATTCAAAAAATCACGAACTATGGTATGCTTAAAAAGGCTAGGTGTAAGCCATGAGCTAGTGAAAAAAAAAATCATAACATAAAGTCTTAACACATTTTGGACAGGAAGGGTTTGCACACTTACAGATACACTTAGAGTATCTTTTAAATTGTTTTGTAAAAATATTGGATTTTTTTTCTTTTAACTGGAACTGGAACTGTGGTATGCTTAATGAGTAAATATATTTGTGGGGGATCTCTCCATTCGTTAGAAATACTTAGAACACTTACAGATACACTTACAGAAACACTTAAAGTATCTTTTAAATTGTTTTGTGAAAATATTGGGTTTGTTATAGAATATTGATTCCATTCCTAACTTAAAGGTTTTCTTCTCTACAGGTGGTTCTCAAAGTAAAAGTAACTAGAGCTCAAAAGGGATCTTGTTCTTTGCCATCTATTTTCTGTTTCTCTTATTTTACCTGACAATACAGTGGAAATGACTTGAGAGGACTAGGGGAAATGAATTTCTTGTTTACAAAATATTAATTACTACTTACATCTTTAGTTTGTATTGGTTAACTAAATTAGAAAAGGATGGGATGTGTAAGCCATGAGCTAGTGAAAAAAAAAATCATAACACAAAGTCTTAACACATTTTGCAAAGGAAGGGTTTGCACACTACAATATACAAAAACTCACTGACTATGTTGTTGGAGGTGTTGTTCTATTTCGTTGAGAAATTTAGAATGTCGTCATCAGTTGCTTCAACATCATTGCTTAATCATACATCAAGTAATATCCCAATGTGCAGCTGTGGGAATTAAGCTGTACTTAGAATATCAAATACTCGAAGAAATTCGGGGCGAGCATTCTTTGGGTGTTCACTGTACAACAAAGAGGTAGACGCAATTAATAGTACTTGCGTGTTTTTATTTTGATATTAATGTTTTATTCAAAAAATTTGACGTCAAACATACTTGATTATTTATTTATAATTAGGGGTTACCACAGTGCAAGTTTTTCAAGTGGTCAGATAGTAATGAATACAAATAGCAAGCCGTTGTAAAGAGAAAAGCAGAAGTATTAAGGAAAGAGAAAGAATTTAAAAAGAGAGAAACAGAATTAAGAAAAGAAGAAGAACTTAAAAAGAGAGAAGCAGAAATATTAAGGAAAGATGAAGAACTTAAAAAGAGAGAAGAAGAGTTCGGGAAGAGGGAGTTGGCACTCCATAACGATCAAGCCCAGTTTTGCACTCCATAACTATTTCGTGTATTTTGGCTAATAGCCATAGTTATTTACTTGTATTTGATACTCTCACTGCGTTGAGGAGTTTGTATTTATATTTTATACAAACTTATCGTTTGTAAGTCGAGACTTTAAAATTATATATTTGAGACTTTATTCTGATTTGTATTTGATCTTCAATCCTGAGACTTTATTTTGTCTTAACGTGCCACTGCTTATTAAAAAAGTATGTATATGCGTGAAAATAACTTACCAGCCTAATCATTTTGTCAAAATATTTGACAGGACTAAATTACAGGTTTATTGATTTACTTTTTTCCACGTGGACATAAGAGGCAATATCAAACACAGTATAATCTCAACTTATAAACTAATGTCATTCACATTCAATCAAAACCATATAAATTGAGTACTAGGATACAAACTCAAATTTACATATATAGTGTACTTGGATACAAAATGTGCAAAACGTGGGTTCAAATACTAAGCCACAAATACAAAACGTACACTTTCACCACTAATACATAACATACTCCAACATATCAACACCAATACGCAAATTCATACAAATCACCCCTAACACACATGCCAACAAACTACATCCAACCCAAATTCCATCAACACACAACATAAGTACGCATAATGGATCTCTAAAATCTTGCTACAAGAAGCTGCTTGGCTGCGTTCCATCCATTCCTAGTTGCATCTGTGAACATAATAGCAAATAAAGTAAGACCCACATAAAAAACCACAAACTATACAATAAAATGAATTCAAGTCGTAATTGTACACTTTCTTGTGTCCCCATCACTAGATGTTGTTCACTTTCTTCATTGCTATTATGGGAGTTTGTACATTTTCTTGCATCCTCATTCCCGATAGGTCGAGTTGGTTTACACTGCTTTCCAATAGTTCAGTGTCCAATCTACACCTCTGACAACATAAAAAATAATTAGAGTTCACAAATAAGTGGAAGTAATAGTATATTATCAAATACTCGAAGATGAACATCCCACAATGATAATGACAATAAATATGCTCTCACCAGTCTACTTTTTCCCTTATCTTTTTTCTTATTCGCAGCCTTAGTGTTAATTTTCTTCAATTGTTCCTCCATCGTCGACATCCTCCTCTTACACGGGAGTCTTCCCTTGCCTCTGACAACATGGGGACTTAGCACCTTTTTGAAACTTCCTTCCGTGATTGCATTCATGGTACTTCCTCCAACATTGGAATCTATGTTGGAGGGCTTCGATGTGCGTCATACCTCATTCATCGCATACAATTTCGAAATCATTTCTTAAATATGCCCATCGCACGAAACTGCATTTTTATTACCTCATTGAAAGTTCTCAATATACGCTTATACCTAATAGTTTCGGGTCTCTGATCAACAGCGTCATAAATGGTCGAAATAATAGTATAAGCACGTTTTATGTCTTTCTTCCACTGATCTAGTATGTACTTTTCTGGCAACTCACGGACTTTTTTAGCTGAAAAGATGACAAGAATATGTCTACATATTATCCCTCGCATCTCAAACAACCCACAAACACACTTCGCCTCACACTCGGCCTCATTAAAGTAAAGAGTATGCGTAACCTCCTTGATGAAATCTTCAGCCTTAACTTGATCATCGACCAAGTAAATTGCGATTACTTCATTCATTTTCTCGAAACGACAATGACAATATATCATTCACATTATCTCTTGTTGAACCTCCGTAAATTTTGCATTTGTGTATACATCTTGAAACTTCTTCTCAAGAGCCAAGTGTGATATGCAAGAAATGGAGAAGTTAAATGAATTGAAGTCAGCTTGGTTTTCATTCTCAATTTTTTTCTTGAAAGCATTGTCAAACTGATCAACAAACTCTTTAAGGTTTGTTCTGGCATGCACATAGCCATTGAAGAAAGCATTCATACTCTCACTGCGTTGAGTTGTACTCATTCCAACCCAGAATGAGTTCTTTAAATATATCGGCACCGAAGTTCAAAAAATTAAAGCACACTAACTATAATAAATATTCCAAGAAATCATCACCTGGTTGCTCCATGGATATGGATAGGCAGTTGGATGAGGTCCCATCAATGGTATGGCGGAACTATACAAGGTAGCGGTACTACTTAGGGTAGCAGTACTTGACATGGCAGAGGCAGTAGAGCTCCATGGATATGGGCTGGCACTTGGAGGAGGCACAAAAGGTGGTAACCACGCATGAGGCATTGGACCGTAGTAACTTGGCATGTAATTTGAAAAATTTGGATACAATGGTCTTGATATGTCCTAACATATAGCAACATAATGTTAATCAATCCAAGTGGACAATGACTATATATAAAATAAACACACTCCATTTGTTAAAAGAGGTTCACAATACTTGGGTTGATGGATTGGTGATAGGAGCTATTATGCGGGATGCATCTTCTTTCTCTTTCTCCATTTACCTCAACAATGAAACCAAGTGAGTCTTACTTTTTATGTAAATACTGCAGCAACACTGAATGCAATTTTTTACCACAAATCTTTATATGGGCACTCATCATTTTTTCACTCAGCATTTTTAACTCAAGTTGGGAACTTTTTTAAACTAAATGCAAATGTTCATCTCGAAAAAAATCTCTCTTTCAGATGCAAGACAGTGCTAACCATTTCCTGGACAATGCTAAATCTCCCTTGAGTACTGCTAACCATTTCCTTAAAACTTATCAACAAAAAAAAAAAATAGAATAAAAAAACAGATAGATCTACAAGAAATTTTCTTTTTCCATTTTTTTCAAACAACAAGTAACTTCAGCACCTAGATTGAACCGTGACCACTGAGAAAAAAAAAAAAAAACGAGATGAGATTCTCACCGGTAAATTCCCTCCAGAACTATTTTTTTTTTAGCTTTTTTTTCATATATCATTATTTATATATGATAAATAATATAAATTACAAGTAATTTTTCCATGAACTTTTCCATCCATCCAAACCGAACTTAGAACTGCCATTTGCCACAAAATAAAAAGCCCAAAATACTATAATAAAATGCAATGAATATGAAATTGAAAGAGTATTAGCAGGTTGAGTTCGGTTGCAACAACTGGTGCACGCCGGAGCTACGACGCCGAGGAAGAGAATGAAATGGCTGGAGATAGCGTTTTTCCCTTCTCAGCTGAACTGGGCACCCTGCAAATATTTTCGGTTTCTCCCGCTCGTTCTCCTTCTCAGGTTTTGTGTTTTTTTTTTTATAATAATTAATTGTTGACGTGGCAAAATGCCATGTCAGTGGCGTCCGCAGGCAGGCACGGCTTTGTGCCTACCTGTAGCAGTACTCCCTTCAAAAACCCCTTCGCAGTTGAAAGCCCCTTCCAACTCTCAGTTCGCAGGCCCTTCCCCTTTGCACCCCCGCTCTTTGAAAACATGATATTCCTCATATTTCCATTTGTCATTTTCTCATTATTTCTTCCCATGAAAACATGATGAAGCGTCTAGGACAAGAAAAAGGAAAGAAAAATTTTCCCCTAAAAAATCAAAATAATTCAGAACGAAGCACCTGACTTGATTGGTTTGTACTGCTATTGATAAAAGTTGTTCGATTTTATCCCTCATTTTCTCCGCTCGTGTTCTTGCTCTCTTAAGGTTCTATTATTTTTCTCGATCTTTCACTACCTCCTAATTGCATTACCCTAGTTACTTGCGTTCCCATTTTCTTTTCCTTCCTCGGATTCAGGAATAAATCTAGCTTGGGTTTTACAGTGTGGATGCCTATTTGTTTTTGAAATTCATACGGCTTTGTGGTGTTACAATTTACAATTGAGCAGTGAAATCGGGGTTAAAAATTGGTCTGGAGGCAGAGAGGTTCGATGAAGCCGCAATGAGGTGTTCGGTAGAGAAATCAGGCTAAGCTCAGTGCGAGCGCAGTTCTCCTCTCAGCTAAAGTCTTTTGCAATTCTTATCCATGCACATGAGTCTAGCATGATTGTGGAGTGATTTATGAGGTGGCAGCTTCTAAGTGAAGGGCTGTTACTCCTAGGGGTGTAACCGGTCTGGTTTTGGACAAAATTTAGGGCTGAACTGATATGTATTAGTTTTGTATTTTCCAAAACTGATTACGCACCGATTACCCTCCTAAACAGGTATATCCGGTTTTACCGGTTTTCAATCCGGTCCGGTCCGGTTTTTCAATTTTTTAAAATGTAAGTTTGCCATTAAAAAATAAAAATATGTTAATAAAAAAAAACTGCTAAAAAAAATATATTCTAAAAATCTGTTCCTGTTACAAAATCTGCACTACTAAAATCTATAATACATTTAATAGGCTATTGTGATTTAGTTATAGTGATTAGTATTAGTTATATATTAGTATAACTATAACTATAGTGTACATTAGACTATATTAGTTATAAACTTATATATTAGTATAGCTATATAATATATTAGACTATATATAATATAATTTAATATATATATATTTTATGTTTAAAGAATATGATCAATTAAATTTTCATCTTTAACATTAAACTTTCATTTTATAAATTATAAAATGAAATTATTTCATATATGATATATAATTATATATATTACATATAAAAATTTCACATATAATTATATATTATATATAAACTTATATATAATATTTTGTATAATATTAATTTTGTATAAAAATTATATATAAAATATTAATTTTTTATTTTTTTCCCTAACCGGTCCGGTCCCAGAAATCGTAGAACCAAAACCGGACCGATCCTGGTCGGTTTGCATAATTCAATAACCGGTCCGGACCAGATCAGTTTCCCGATTTAAATTTACACCTCTAGTTATTCCTTGAAAATTAGATCGGCCGCTTAAGCCTTCTAGCTCTAGTTCTAGAGAGGTTTTGTTAAAAATAAAAATTTGTTGGGGCTCTCTCTCGTGTTTATTTTATTCTTTTTTTATAGGTTTTCAATTTCAAAATTCTACCTGTCAATATCTTAATATTGTAGAAAATAAACTTTACATTCTGTATGGACGTTTTGCAATGATAAATTATATTTACAGTCATATCATTTTAAAAAAAAAAATTGAAAAAATATGTGACACACATAAAAAAATTAATTCCTTAATGGACTACTTTTTTCTCAAATGAGTGTGCAGCGCTGACACAATCTATAACTATATATAGCATTATACTCTTTTTTAATATAAGTAGTGCATTCATCATCATTTTACCCATCATCTTTTCGTGATCTCTCGGTAAAATATCAAATCATTAAAAGATTATTTGTCATTTTTTCACTTATTTTTCAATTATTTTAATACCACATCACTGAATGATGAAAAGACCTCGTTTGGGAAATGAGATCTAATGGAAATGTCTGTGAATAATAAATGAAATAATTTGTGAATAGTAAATAAAATAATTTGTAAATAGTAGTAACTGGTTTTAATTAAAATATTTATTAGATTTTGAGAAATGAAAGAGAAAAAGTTGAATAAAAATATTATAAATTTAAATTATTATTATAATATAATTTTTTAATACTATTTTTGTTTTGGAGTTTGAAAATTTTGAATTATTTTTTATGTTTTGTTTAGAAGTTTAAAAAAATTGTAATGATTAAATGAAAATTTTGAAGATTTAAAATTAAAAAGTGATTGTGCTTTAATGATATTTGAGAATGGAATTTTGAGATGACAAGAGATGTGTTGCCAAACGAGGCCTAAGAGTTTTTCTTGGACACAATTGTGTCCTTCGAATATTTATCCTCGAATAACATTTTTGTCTAATTTTTATATTTAAAATGAATGAAAAATAGATGAAAGTAGATAACAGAACAAAACCTCGATGATCCAATTTTAAGAAAAAGTGTGCATTACAATTTACATACTCCAATTATAAAAAAAATTTAAAATAGTTAAATTTTGATAGTTTAAATTTAAAAGAGAAATGATGTGTATAAACCCCAAAATAGACCCCACCTAAAATAAGTATTAAAAAAAAAACTTATTCTTAATTAGTGGACCCACTCTTTTACAAAAGGCTTGTACTTAGCATTACTCAATTTAAAATATATTAGTTTTGATAGTTTAAGATGTATACTATGTGTTGGGTGTAGAAAACTCTCTCCCCCAAAGATATTTTAAAAATTAATGTTTGTGAAAAATTAGATTGTTAAAACATTTTAATTAAAAAATAAATTTACCATATCACATCTCACCACCTTAGTTTGTAAAATTAAAATTTTGAGATATTTTTATGAATCTAGTAGAGCTCTAAAAGTAATAAACTATGGCCTAGTAGGCAATAACTTTGTATTGGACTTGGGCTTCTATAGAGGCCTGCAAGTTCATAAACGGTCCAATGGTATGTCTCATCCATGACCACATTGAGACTTACAAGGAGAGGCATTCAGACCTCTTATGTCACATTCGTCTCATTTGCCTTCTGAAGGATTTTCCCATACAACCCATTTCTATTTTTAACATTTCCAAGCATAACATGCTGAATAGAGTGAAATAAATGGCAGGAAAAGATATCACAGGAAGAACTTGAGATGGCATGTCATTATTACAAAAAGTTAGGCTAAACTATGAAAATGGGAAAAGCATTCCTAGAAAGAGGCATCTTCTTACATACAAGAACCCGAGCTCACATGTACATTGAAGAAAGGAATGAGAAAAAGGGCAGAAGTTCCATGTCTGTATATATTAAAGGTTCAAAGCAGCACCTGTTATCTCCTATGATGCAAAAATTGATAACTAGGCACACTATATATGAACAGTGCAAAAAGGTATTGAGCCACTTCATTCTTAAGTTAGACCTCCTACTCATTCTCTCCCTCCGGTCCAGTTCCTGCAACTCGTCTTTTATCAGTGTCCCTTCTAACATTAGGAGATGATGGACGCGTCCGAGAGTTTTGGACATGATGGATTTGGGGATCATACTTTTGGGAAGCAAGGTAATTAAGAGCCGTAACCACATCACCTATGACGGGTCGCATGTTAGGCTGCTCCTGCACGCACATTGCAGAAATTGCAAGAGCTTGGTACAAACCTCTCACAGGATATTGACCTTGAAGCAGCGGATCAACCATTTGTGAGAATCTCTTCCGATCTTTGAACAAAGGCCGTGCCTGCAAACAAATCCATACACAACATCAGATCAAGATTAGTTTTTTGGACAATGGTATTGTTTGAGCTCCAAGAAAAATTAGCATAGAAAAGTTTTAATATGGAGATTCAACAAATGTCAAGTTTCAAAAGATAATCGGGGGCAGGGTTTTTGACAAAAAATGAATAAGGTGATAAACTTGGCTAAGTCACAATTTGAACCCATGACTTTCTTTAAATTCAATGATTTTTCTCTTCACAAAGTCAACATAGTCTAGCTTCTGGTTCCCTAGTCTAGCTAAACTACATTCTCAAGTTATATGATAATATCATCGACTCATGTTTAAGACAAGGCTAGCTGATACACATTCTGGACTTGATCACAAAGCCATTTAACAAGATCAAGCTGAAATACACTCAAGTCCAAGGTTCATATTACCTAATTTCAACTAGGTTGTAAGAGTAAGTAAGCCACTATATTGGCACTGAGAAAATTGAGAATGAATGAAAAAACACTTTCATCTAGTAATATGTGATACAATATATAAAATGTTTGATTTATATAACGAGCCTATAATGCACTGAAGTCCCAAAGGGAACCTGAGTCAGTACGTTCACAGTATTTTAGACTTCCCCGAAATGTGGAAAAACAACCTGAGTAGATATCGTTTACTTATACACTTGTATGAATCAACTAACGGTGAGTTCAATACAAGAAATGGTCAGCAATTTGATCAGCTATTTTCAGCTTAATGTAGAGGTCATCAACAAATGAAACTGCTTAACAAGCTACTAGGGACCAAAAGCAGTGGTGTCACTATGCAACTCGGCTGCTCAACTAAAGGTGACGCTCTTAGTAAAATAAACAGTTATATCATTAAATAATAAAACAAAACAAAAACAACAAAAACTATTCTAATAGTTTTACATCTCAAATACCGGCTCTTAAGCACCCAACACAGCTACAAACATTCAAGAGGGTGATAAAGATAAAGAAATGTAAACTATTCAGACTTATAGGCTGATCTTTACACGTGAACTAATATTCCTTAGCACATTATGTATCAATATGGACACAATTACAACTAATGCAATTCAACCGACACTAATATCAACAGAATATAGTGGCATAGCAAAGTTATCTTATTCTTACCCATGCAACCAGATTTTGCTCCCTAGCAGTTTTGGCAGGATCAATTGCTTTCCTGCCTGTGATGAGCTCCAAAAGAACAACCCCAAAACTGTAAATATCTGATTTAACTGTCAACTGGCCTGTCATTGCATAATCCGGTGCACAGTATCCATATGTGCCCATAACCCTTGTGGAAACATGGGTCTTATCGCCACTCGGCCCAACTTTGGCCAATCCAAAATCAGATAGCTTTGGGTGATAACCTTCACCAAGCAAAATGTTCGAGCACTTCAGATCACGGTATATAACAGCAGGTTTCATTTTATCGTGCAAATACTCCAAGCCCCTTGCTGCACCAGCTGCTATTTTCATTCTTGTATTCCAATCAATTACTTTCCTATCAGGTGGTAGATCTGCCATCAAAAGTCAAGAGGTGAAAAAAAATACGTGACATAATTTTAGAGATGGACAAAAAAATGAAAAGAAGATGGGAAATTGACATAACAGTCATAGGAATGAAGATGCAATGGAGATGGGAAGAGAAAAGAATCATGTGTTGGGAAAAATAAGTACCATGCAAATGGTTTTCCAAAGATCCTAACGGCATGTACTCGTAAACCAATAGCCTCTGATCTCCCTCAGCACAAAAACCAATTAATTTGACAAGATTGGGGTGGTCAACTGGACTTAATGTCAAAACTTCAACAACGAATTCCCTGATACCTTGGCATCCATTGCGGTCAAGTTGCTTGATAGCTACATCCTACACCAAAAACAACCACATAACTCAGGACCTACCACCAGCCTATGGCATAGAATAAAGCACAATACTACAAGAAGAGGTACTTAGGAGCAGCACATATAAAGCAGCAAGTTTAGGCCATAGCATATCATAGCACTCACAGCTTACCAGAGCAGCAAAATATGGACAGCAACAAATCCAACTTATGGAAAATATTTTAAAGGGTTAAAATAAAGTTTACAAATTTTATCTGTTCTCTATATAAGTTAGTATTATAAATTGTTCGTTTAGGTTTCCGGCTAGTTGACTATTGCAAATTTTTATTAAAGGACTTCTAGATTTAGATTTACTCGAACCAACCTGATTGATTTTGTCCAAGTGCCCCTTGTAAACTTTTCCAAAACCTCCTTCGCCTAGAAAGCAGTCTGACCGGAAATTGCCAGTTGCAGCTGCTAGTTCGTCAAAGGTTAATGTCTGCTGTGCTAGATCGCCAATAGTTTTTCCATCCTTTGAAATCTCCTTCAAATTTAAACCCTTTACATCCAAAGCTAGTTGGTTATCCTTATACTCTAATTCCTTTTTCACATCAGACTCCTTTACATCCACGTTTGGGTTGACTTTCAATGCACCTAAAACAAATTAGCAAGAGACATAAGCATGACACACATATGAGAGAGAGAGAGAGAGAGAGCAAATAAGGCACATGGTGAGAAAGGCCAAGAAACGATTTTGATACAATTCTTTCAAAAAGTAGGGGATTGGGAAGAACCAACGTCATCGGAAAGCAAACAAAGAACACAAAATGACAAAACCCAACCCTCGAGAAAATTTTTGGATTTAGGGTTGGACCTTTCAAGCATGCAAGCAAGCAAAAAAAAAAAAGCATTTGGTTAAATCATACAATTAGGAATTAGCAATTCAAATTGTACAATTCTGAGAAAGCACCGAACTTTAAGCCCTAATTGGAATTAAAAAACAAATGTATCTCAAACCATATCGCCAAGGCAAACTTGCATTCTCTAAACTATTCAGTTCACCGACAACGTCAGAATTAATATACAAGAGTTTGGAACGTTTATAAAACAAAAATTAGATAGAGAGTAGAGCATGCGTTCATTAAATTAAACGAAAAACAATGGCGAGACTTCGCTTGGAATTTTTTTTTTTTTTTTTTTTTTACATCGACTTCGCATGGAACTGGATATGAAACACGGTTGGGCACCGATTATCATCGACAAAAATATCAATTTGATTGCCTTACAACATACCGATGCACCAGGAAATTAAGAAAAAACCCAAAAATATATTCTTTCTTAAAAAAAAGAAATAATAAGAATCAGAAAAATAAACCAAATGTATTGTCCAAAATTTAATCAAGATGGAACACGGAACTACCTGAAGCGGTTCGATCGCCGGGCTTACTCTTCTTGTTACTACGAGTTTTGTTCTTATGCTCCGAGTTTTTGCTTGATTCCCCTGTGCAGCGAAAGCAACCCATGCTTATAGCTTCTCTTCCACTCCACCGCTCTCTCTCTCTCTCTCTCTCTCTGTCTTTCAGCTCTCTCTCAGCTATTCACAGAATAACTGAGTCGAAAACATAAACCCAAAAACCCAACCATAAAATGCCTAGAGAAAATTTGCGACCAGTCAGAGATAGAGAGAGAGACAACGAGTTATTCTTTCTAAAATGGAATGGTTTTGTATATATGGGCCTCTCTTGAGAAATTTGTATACCTTGGGATTTCTCTGCGGTGATAATTCAACGGAAATATTCAGCAAATACCGCATCACACCTTTTCTTTTGTCTTGTTTTACTCGTCGGTGACGTTTCGAATATCACGGTAGCCTCTTTAAGTTTTATTATATTACCGTTGATTGAAAAACAAAATTATTAAAAAAAAAAAAAAAGTAAAAACGAACCTCAATGTCTCGAGCAGCCAGGGATGGGTCCCACACTGTTCGTGCACGTGGGGCCACTGGCTAGTGGCTACACGCGTTTCCTAGTTAAGGTTTTACAGCACAGCAAGATCTATATTCGAACGGCGATCCACGCGTTTCGTCTTAAATGCGACAAACTTACCCAATCATAAACCGACACGTGGAGACTGTAGAAGTACGTGAAAGAGGTGATTGTCTCTCAACTGTTTAAAAAATATATAATATTTGTTAAGTTGGTCAACGACCGTGAATTTAAGCTGACGCGCTTTGTGAGGGAACTCGGAGTCGGGAAGTTCAGAATTGAAGGTGATTTTACTATTTTAGGGTTATTATTATAGATTCGAAATTTCTAGAGCCCCACTATTTATTAAATAAATATTATAAAATAATATTTATATTTATAATTTTATATAAATAATCGTATGTATATCTGAAATGATGAAAATTCAAATTTTAAATCTTAAATTTCATAATTTTCAATATAAAAATAAATTTTTTATAAATTTTTCTTAAATATAAACAACATTTTTCTTTATCAATATGCATTTGATATATATCCATAATTAATCTTTCTGCCATTGCTTTGATCTATTTTCGATCTGTACGATTTATCAGATTTTTGTCTATTTATTTCGAAGTAGCCCAAATTCCAATTTCTTCGAGATAGTGGTGATCAGTACTAGTATTAATGGAAACTACTTTGAAAACGACATATTTTGGCAAGAAATCCTTGTATTACTTAATTTCTATGCATGCATGGTACTACTGGATCTTCCTTGATACTGGAGATAATTACGTTGAAGATCATGCCGATAGACCTCCTTTAATTAATGTTTTAATTATGGGGTACATATGCTTAATTTAATGGAGATCGTATCAAGCATGCAACAGGACGAAGGTGGTTAGAATTTCCATATGCCCTTAATTTCGCGTGAATAAATTAAGCTGATCACCAAATTAAAAAAAAAAAATTACATAAATAAATAAACCAATAAAATAAGGTTGTTCACCAAAAAAAATAAAATAAAATAGATAAATAAATCAATAAAACAAACCACTAAGTTGAAGCGATTGATCAGTTTCAAGCAAAGCAAACTAGTCGTGCATTGAGTCGAGTAGTTTAGATATAGTTATAGATGCACTCTTTTTTAAAATAGTAAAATTTATTATTAAAAAAGTAATTTTTTTTAATGTGGTTTGGCTATATCTATTCATTTAAAAATGAATATGCGACACTTGTACTATAATTGTAAATATTATTTTTCATCAGATAATGGTATTTTGTTCAGTCTCTGACCAGAGTCAATTTCATACATAGAAATCAAGTGCATCATCCTACTCCAATGTATTGAGAAAGCTAGATGATTTTTAGTAAGTTGTTCTCTATGCATAGGAAAACTAATTATTACTTTTTGTCTTTCTGCCTTGTTGAGGAGTTGAGTGAAGGCTTCTAAACACAAAATAAAAATATAGGGTGATAGTGAATCCTCCTGTCTTATTCCCCTCGAAGGTAGAAAGGATGGTTATGGATTCCCATTTAGTAAGATAGAATAAGAAACCGTTCTAATACAATTTAGGATCAGATCTATCCATCTTTTGTCAAATTTCATTCTTTCCATAACAACTGCAATAAAACACCATTCAAATCTATCATATGTTTTGTTCATGTCCAACTTAAGTGTCGTATACCCATCTTTCCCCTTCACTTTACTCTTCATAGAATGTAGGACTTCAAAAGCAATAATGAGGTTATCAGTGATTACTCTACCTAGAACAAAAGCACTTTGAGTAGTGGATATCAAGAGAGACAGAATTTTTTTTAACCTATGGGCTAGTACGTTGGAGATGACTTTGTATATGACATTACATAAACTGATTGATCGATATTCAGTGACTTGAGTTGGATTTCTGATCTTTGGAATAAGAACTATATAAGTTTCATTTATAGTTCTATCCCAACAGTTAGTGTTTAAAACCTTTGTCACAGTCTCACATTTTTCATTGCCAACTATATGCCAATGTTGCTGATAGAACCTTGCAGAGAAACCATCTGGGCTTGGAGAGCTCATTGGATTCATGCTAAATACTGCCTCTTGCACCTCTGTGAAAGTGAAATCTTGAATTAACCAATTATTCATATCTTCTGTTACCATTGAGTGAATTGGTTCTAGACACTCTCTTTGTCCAGTGGGATTCGAGATTGAAAACAGATTAGTAAAATAACACTGAAACACCTAGTTTATACCATGAGGGGTTTTGTAGTGTTGACCCTCTTCATCCTTTATACTATTAATCTGATTAGGTTTTTCCTTTGAGAAGCACATATATGAAAAAAACCTAGTGTTTATGTCCTTCTTTTGAAGCCAACTTTGTTTTGTTCTTTGTTTTCACTTTAAGTTTTATTCCTCTAGTATCATTGTTACTTCTTTGTTCAGTTTTTGAATTTCTTGCAAATCATATCCTGTATTTCTTTGTTGTAGAAGCTGAAGTCTTATTTTTCAATTCTCAATTTCTCCCAATGACTGTTTTCTTTTAATTATGCATCAGTTTAGTAGCTTATTCTTACATCTACTTAGCTTATTGGATATTGTTGTAATAGAGCTAACATTTCTGTTATTATCAAGCCAAGTATTATCAATAAGGTCCTGACATTCCATCTGTTGCCCCCAATTATATTCATATCCGAATACCCTTATGTTTTTATTGTCATACTGAGAATTTGTATTCAGAGTTATTGTAATAGGATTGTGATTAGAAGTACATGCCACTGTTGCATGTATATCTGAATATCTTGATACAAATTGATAAGTTGGAGATTTGCTGCAAATCGATCTGGCCTTTCTTTTGTGAATTCAAAACCTTCTCCATTGTTTGCCCAAGTGTATTTAAGACCATCGTGTCCTAAATCACTTAGATCATTATCTTTTAAGACTTTACTGAAAGAAGTCATTTGGGTATTGGATCTTGCTGCTTCCCCAACTTTTTCATGTTTTTGAAGAATTTCATTAAAATCACCCATGCAGATCTATGGTTTATTGTCACCTGGTTTCAACTTTCATAGCAATTGTCAGCTCCCTTCCTTAAGTGTTGTACAAGGATTTCCATAAAATCCAAATAGATATCATTTCTTCCCAATTTGAGGCTCTATAATTAGACAAATATATGTGAGTTTGTCTAGGATTCCAACTCTACAAAAATAAGAGAATTCCACATAAGAGCTATTCCTCCACTGAGTCCTCTACTGTCAATAATGAAACTCCTATCAAAACCAAGTCTGTTTCTAATTTTTTTCATCATTTCTCTCTTGCTTTTTGTTTCACTAAGGAAAAGGATGTTTGGGCACTTTTCCTTTACTAAGTAGTAAAGCTCTTGAATTATACGAGAGTTCTCAAACCATCGACAGTTCCAACTTGTGCATTTCATTGATGATGGTGGGGTTGCTCAGCAGCCACCACCTTTTTCTCCTGAGTTAAGCTCATTACAGGTTTGAGCATGTCCCATGGTTTCTTGAAATGAGTTTGTTGATTACTGTTGTCAGTTTCTGTGTTATCTCTTTTCCTACTGCTTGTTTCACTACCATCAGAAGTTTCCACCTGCATTTCAATTGTTTTGTTTATCTCTGTCTGTCTTACTCTGTTTTTCCAGCCAATCTGTTTTCTCCTAGCTTCCTCACCTTTCGCCATTTTCATAGGTTTTGTAACTGAATTTGACAGATTAATAGGGGTATCAGAAGAAGTTGTTATTGAATTGCTTCGTGCTTTTGTCATAACCCCTTTTGCTTGATGGAATATTTTTTCCTGTTCTATATCAATTGACTTATTCACCTCAATTTCAACATAGTTGTTCTATGTTCCAAATGTAAAAAACCTTTTCCCTTGTTTGAACAGCCTGACTCTGATCAAATAAAATTAATCACAAGTTCTTCTACAAGCAAGATGTCATCTGGTTTATTTTGTTCTACCATACATTGTTTTTGAATTGATTGGTCTTGGCCTCTCCCACGGACCCCATATCTTCTATCCCCCTGACCATTTGTACTTATAGGGGATGCCCTCAGCCACTGACCATACTGAGAGATGCTACCAAACCCAGTTGTGTTTTTTCTTGTATTCTCTACATCACAACTTCTGTCAGCATGCTTAATAGCCCCACAATGAAAACAAAACAAAGGTAACCTTTCATATTTGAATTTTATCCTCATTTGCTTTCCTTCCACTCTAATTTTCTTACCTTTGGCAAGAGGTTTGGTAATATCTAGAATTACTGTAATTCTAAGATATTTTCCCTAGCCAATACCATTTTCATCCACATCAACAATTAGTACTTGCCCTACTGTCGAGCCAATTTTCTCCCTCATTCATAAGTCCTAGTTACCAAAGGCAAACCATGAAGTTGAATTCAAAAGATTTCATGATTAAACTTCATCTATTGTGGAGGATTATTACTATCAAATAGTTGAATACAAATTAGATTTTTATCAAAATACCATGGTCAGCCGTGTAGGACTCTTTCTAAATTCACTAGTTTCTGAAATTCAATTAAAAATTTGTTGTAACCTACCTCTTTAATGAGTAGCCATCGTTCTGGATTTCATAATTTTGTCATCGTGGCTTTGAAAGTTTTATTGTTTATAGCTTTTTCCATTAGAATCAGCATAATTAGACAATTTTAACTTCTTATATCCAATCTCCTTGTTTCTTCCTATGTGAATACTACGATTTCCTATTCTTTTCTCTGTAAGTATAAAACCTTCCCATAATCTTTCCAACTCATCTGTCATGTTCGACTAGGTTATTTGGTTACTGAAACTTTGAGAATTACAGACAACATCTAACCACCACCTTACCCTTCTAGAAAAGGACAAAACACCTTACCCTCAAAAAGAGGAAAGGACCCGTGTACGTGTCCCGTTGATATTCCTTGGCACTGATCGATCCAGACATTAAGCATAGGTGGCGCTACTATATATATATATATATATAATATGACATTCAAACAGGAACCAAAACTATGATCCACCTAGCTAGTATTTTTGCTTAAACAAAAATAAGTACAAATATCGAGGCCGGGCGGTGCACCAAACCATGATGATGGTTTGATTATAATATCGAGGGTCAGTATTAACGTAATAGAACAGTAGATGATGGTTTAATCATGAGTTGTTATATTTTTTAGATGATGGGTATATAAACACGATCGATACATCATGCATGACTCATTTCGATTATAAAAATTTAAAATATTAATATTTTTTTATATATTGATATAGGATCAATAATGTGATGGCATATTTTATCATAACCATGGTCAGTAATATTTGTTTTTTCTAATTTTTTAGGAACTTTTATATTTTTTTAAAATGAAGAAGAGTTTTATTGATGGTTGAAAGAAAATTATTTTTTATTGTTGTAAAAAAGGGGTTATTGTTGCAATTACTATGATCCAATCAATTATTCTAAAGCCGCGTCTACATTACACATTGCTTAGGTGACATTATTTGATTTGAAAAATAAATTTTAAATTTTATAAATTAAATTTTATCATTTAAATTATACGAATGATGTATTTTACGCACCAACTAGATAATAGAATGCTTATGTAAATGAACAGAAATAATCAATTTTGATATTCCTGATCAACAGAAAAGTTTATTTTGTTCATTAAAGTTTTATAAACATGTATAAGGCACCTTAGATTTTATCCCGCTAAAATAGTATAAGCATGCATCAGAGAGAGAGAGAGTGAGTGATCTAGATTAATGTTCAGCTGTAAACACGTTGGCCAACAAATTAACCCAAAAAGCTTCCTACACTTGGATGGCTATGCCATTAAAAACTAGATGATCATATATATATATATACATATATATATATATTTAATTTGTGTAAGATATTGCAAGTTAAACTGAATTAAATAGGGGGTTGGTTTTGAAGGAGACGTAGCAAATATTGGTAGTTATAGCGATTTTGCACCACCTAGCCCTATTTTCAGTTTTTCAAGAGCACAAAACATTAATCTAATTTATCATGCATGATTATCTTCAAAGATTTTTAATTTGTTATCTAATAAGACAACAGACATGCCTGCACGCGGGGTTAATCGGCTGGATATTTGAATCTCAATGAATATATATATATTATAATTTGTACATGCATCTCTATGAAAGATGTCATCATGAAGTCTTCAACTCCTTTTAACTTTCAAAAACAATTATTTGAAACAGATTATTTACGATAAGAATAATTATTTATAATAAAAATAAATTTATTTTAATAAAAATTAGTTATTTTCATAAGAAATAACTGACTACAAATAAATAATTTTCTTATAGTACTTTAATTAAGATTTCGATGCCATGCCAGTTATAGCAGGACCAATAGATCATACAGTATGTTGGTTTTGAAATATTAATTATAAATTTTTTTATGATCATGTTAATTATCTTTAAAATTCACTCGTAAATAAAATATTAAAAAAAATTAATGAAAAGCCACGTGAATATGTAAGTTTTTTTTCCCTTTTTATGCATAAATTAGTTAACATTTTCTCTATACAGAATGGAGATTATATATTAATTAATATAATAAAACAAATATATATAGAGTAAGTACGTACGTACGTACGTAATTTGATCGTTATTATATTTTTAAGAGTGATCATCTTCCACTTTAAGAAAAATATTGATAACAAAAGATCAAGTAGTACTGGCCGAGTACTCTTGAAATCTATTATATATGTATGTATACATATTGCTCGATCTTGCCACCTGCAGGAAGGTTCCGGCCATGAATTAATTAATATGCAGACTAATTGACTACTACTTCATAATTAAATTGGAATCATATATATATATATATATATATATATAAGGGGCGCACGTACATATATAAAATTAAATATGATAGCTGATGATCAGATCAGTGATGAGGGGAAGGATAAAGAATACACGGTTCCATCTGTCCTACTTAATTATTATAAGTCCCATGACTGACAATTGCATTAATTACAAATTAGAGACATACTCAAAATCAAAGTCAAACCATCGAATGCATGTGCATGTAGGTGGTGCAATTTATGTACAAGCATTTATAATATGATAAATTATTTGTATAAATTTTAAATGGATAGATTTTTGTGTAAACTTTTATAAAAAAATAAACTATTTTTTAATAGTGTAATTTATTTATTTATTTATTTTTATAAAAAATTTATATGAGACTTATCTAACTATTTAAGATTTATACCTAATATTACTCTAATAATATATATGCATGTACAAGCTGCTAGGAAAATCCATGCATGGTGTTCCCCACAAGCGAGCTGGAACATTAATCGATCTCTATTACCGGCCTGTTGCATCCCGATCCATAAATATTCCTCGGAAGAAAACGATTGAAAACGCTTGCTTTTTTATATATAATTCATAATTCATATAGAGAAGGAATCATGAGTTGGCGTTGGATCTATCATCTAGGCTTCGTTTGCATCATCAACTTATCTCAATTCATCATTATAATTTTTTTAAATTTCAATACAAAATATAATAAACAATTCAACTTTTTCAAATCTCAAAATAATAATAATATTAAAAAATAATATTCTAATAATATTTTATCATCTCAATTCAACTCAACTCAACTCATTTTAATATCTAAACTCAACCTATATATCTAGGATCGAAGCTGCATGGAATTGGAGGCTGTGACCGAGGAGATCAACTAGCTACCTATGGCTTTATATATCAGTTATGGATAATATTAGGGTGATTACTAAATGTGTATCCATTAAATATGCACATTAGTATAAATAAAAAAATTTTATTTATTTTTTTAATCATTTTTTAAACATATTTAATTATTAAAAAAATAAAATATAAAATATAAATTCATTACTAATCACTTCCTTAATCATTAAAAAATAAAAATATATAAATAAACATATTTAATAATCATATTATTATTTTTTGATCAATTATATATCTACAATCATCGTAAATTATAAATATTAGAAAAATTATATTCATTATCTTCACATATTATATATTTTATTTTTTATTTTATTTTTTTAATAAATATATAATATATGAATGATGAGTAGAATAATTTAATAAAAATAAAAAAATTTTAAAAAAATATAATACATTATGTGTAAAAATAACAAGTAACAAAGCTTTAAATATTATGAGTCATCATTATCTAAAATACCATAAGAAAAATGTTAGTAAACCGGCTGAAGTTGTATTCTCATTTTAATTGTTTATATATTTAATTTTTTTATTTAATGATTAAAAAATAATTTTTAATATATCAATATATTTTTTATTTTTTAAATATATTTAAAAAATATAAAAATAAAGAAACAGCCTATCACCACTGATATCCCAACCCGAACGGTCCTTTCGAGAGTTGACGTTCATTTATCAATAGCTCGTACGGGTGACGGCCCTACATTTAAAAGCATTGCATTCATTTACTTGCAGCTTGCTCGCTAAGCGTGCTCGGTTCCGACTTCCGAGAGATAAGAGAGATGATGGAAAGCCAGTGCTAGCTACTTCCTATCCACGATCAAATTTAGGGGCGTAAAATCGTCTTAACGGTTCTGTTAAAATATGTATATAATATTATATAAATCAATTTAAACACAGTTCATTAAATTTATTATATCAAAATTTTAAATTTTAACACGATTTATTAATATAACAAATCATGATGTGTCAATTTATTTAGACCCATTAATAAATACTATAAGATAGTTTAACATGATCCGATTTGTTTTAATCTATTTATGTAAATAGATTAAACAAATATGAAATTAACTTATTTGACCTGCTTAACTTTAACATAAATTTATATAAATGTTAAAATAAAAATTTCTATAAAAAAATATAAAATTAACTATAAATTCAAAATACAATTTAAACAATAAAAATATCAAAATTAAAATCATAACAATTTTACTTTTAGGTATAATAATAATTTTAAATTTATTAACAGGTTATAATGGGTTAAAATGGATTGACATGTTATCAACCTATTAAGCAATCGTATCTTAACGGGTAAATCCATTTTGACTCGAACGTGTTAAAACTAAACTCAAACTCATTATTATCGTATCGTGTTTGTATTGATTTAACGAGTCTTGTCACATATTACTATCCCTAATAAAACTTAACGTTGGTTTGGATTATGTGAAAAGATGAGATAATTTTAAATAAAAGTTAAAAGTTAAATAAAATATTATTTTTTAATATTACTATTACTTTGAAATTTGAAATAGTTGAATTGTTCATTATATTTTATGTCAAAATTTAAAAAAATTGTAATAATGAGATGGGATGAGATAATAAAAAACTCAACTTTTTCAAATCTCAAAATAATAATAATATTAAAAAATAATATTTTATTTTATTTAACAATATTTTATTTAATTTATCTAAAACTATCTTATATTATCTCATTATCCAAACAAGCCGGATGCATAAGAGACTACAATGACATAGGATTTATCCGATATATATGTTCAAAAGTTTATTTATAATTAAATAAAAATAAATTTATAAATTGATATGATTTTATGTGATAAATTAGTTTTATTTTTATAATAAAAATAATTTTATAATTTAACGTATCATATAGTAATGTATTTTTATAAAATATTTTTTGTGAAAATTGGTTTTTCAAATATATATATATATATATATATTAAGCTATCTGTGTAGTTCTAAATTTCTAATTGTACCTATTTTGGTACGTATGTACCTCCTGATATAAATTTCTCGGCTAGAAAAGAGAAAGTGTATAAGGAGCTGAGAAGATCCAAGAAAAACCACACTTGGCTTTATTTGTTAAGTCTCGACTTATTATTATAATTTTTTTAAATTTTAATATAAAATATAATAAATAATTTAATTTTTTTAAATTTTAAAATAATAATAATATTAAAAAATAATATTTTATATCTTAATTCAACTAAATTCAATTTAGTTGAACGTACAAACTCACGCTAGAATACAGATCAGATCAGGATGAGCCGTTGACTCCCTTGGAAAGAGTTTTGACTTTTTGAGCCATAAAGCCTACAATATTAATGGTTAATATCCTATGCTAGCTAGGAGATCCAGCATCGATCATTCCTTAATTTGGCAGTCGCAGAGACTGAATTTAGAGTCGGCTACATAAAACCTGAAGAAGAACATACGTGCTACGTACGTACGATATAATACTGATCAAGAACATGCGCGCGGTTGGGCCTCACGTCGATCCTTTTCCGACGTTCTCTTTCGTTTATCGAATTGGAAGCTGGACGAAGGCTTTGATTGTATTTAAAATTCATTTCAATTTATTTTATTTTATTATTATAATTTTTTTAAATTTTTATATAAAATGTAATAAATAATTAAATATTTTTAAATTTTAAAATAATAATAATATTAAAAATAATAGTATAATAATATTTTGTTCAATTCATTTTTAAATTCAAACGGGATCAAAATCTTTCTTTTTGGTGGAAGTTTTTCTCTGGCGGAGACCAATTGAAGCAGGCTAGCAGTGCCAACCGAGTCCCTTTCCTCATTTTATGGTTGGCCCTAAACGCTGCAAGGTTTGAAGGTGATCTCATAACTGTTGACATAGTTGTGAAAAAAGGTTACAAAATGCATGGCTGTGCAGGAGCTGCTGAGTCCACTGCTATAACCTTCAAAAGCATTATATTTCAGATCAAGGCCTCCATTAATGGATCTTTTATTTGTGGGTTTTCCTTCTTCTTGGGCCAAGACCCTAACATTTTTGTAGGGCTTTCGGCTAGATGGACTAGTATTCTTCTTTCTGCATATGTGAGTAAAGATGATCAAATGTAAGATGGACTAGTATTCTTCTTTCTGCATAGACCTCTAATAATTGGCTAAAACGAGGCAATATGGTTCTCCTTTCATCTCAAATGCAAGAGGTTTATACACAAAACTTTTCTTACAATGGTTATCTTTTGCATAGAAAGTTGCTCCCGAGCACAAGAGCAAAGGTTCATAGTCTATTATAAATAATATACCTAGTGAAATAAAAAGAGAAAACTAATAGTCTAATAAAATATGATCTCTTATTCAAAAGAAAAGTATGAACGACGAAAATAATATTTTTAACTTTGGATAAGCAAAAGATTCCTCAATCCTATCATTGTGGACTACTACAAAGTAGCTATCCATGCAGCAAATACCAAAAAATATGGAATAAATTAATTTAAACAACCAGAAGATAGGCCCCAAAAGAGCTGCCAAATATAAAGAGGATTCCTCTCATGCTCTTTAGTGCTATAGCTACAAGTAATCTTCAATCGTCCTCATTCAAAATATTTTTTAAAGTTATCTCTACAAAAAAAAAAAAAAAAATTATGTTAAACATATAATTAATTGAAAGGATTATAAGAAAATATTCTTCAAATATGAATCTTACCGATTTCTAACTTGTAGCTTTCAACATCTTCCATTATATATTGAGAGTCATAATTAATAAAGGGAGCCATCAACCAGTTTTGTGTAATATACACAATATAGTTTTCACTCTTCATTATAATAGGTGAATGATAACACATATTATAATTTATTACTTTTACTTATTGCTTATAGTTGCATATTATTATCTTTTTATTGTTTAATATATGTAAAATAACTTACACATATAAGTATAATATCTAGTAATATATGAAAAAAAATATATTCATAATTTATATTTAATAATAATATATTATACATCTATAATTTTGACTTATTATGCTATCTCTATATATTTAAATGGTTTAATTTATTGCATTTTAATTTATGTGTTACTTTTTTAATTTATAAATATAAATTAATTTATTTTGTAAAAAGTTATATCATAACAGTCTTTGAATCAAAATTATTCGGTTGGTTAAAAATATGATTTTTATATTCAACCAAATATTAGTGGAGCTGTCTTCTTCATCCAAGCTGTAATGAATTCATCCAGCCAGAAGGAATTCAAAACCTAAGACCAAAACGACACATCGTTTGAATGATTAGCAATTTAGCATAAGAAAAACTGCAGAGTGGATGGTAATCATGGTACACTGGTAACACTACAGAACGGAAAGTACTGTGATTCTGGGAGATCAGAGAGAGATAGAGAGCGAGAGAGAGAGAGAGGAGTGATGGCGTCGTTGCGATCAGTGGCTCTGAAAGCTGTGAGTGGAGAATCATGGTCCCACATTGTTCCGCGGGCCCGAGCCCTAATAAGAGTGCGAGCTTTCTCGGCCACCATGTCACCTCCATCCAAGGCCGTTGTCTACGATCACCACGGTCCACCAGATTCTGTCACCAGGTCCTTACTCCCAACCCTAACTGCATGGTACCTAGCTTTGTTCTTTAATTCTTTAATTTTTATTTTGGTTTCTAAGTTTTTGTTTTTATTTTGTTTGGGTTTGTATTTCGGTTGCAGAGTGATAGAGCTGCCGCCTGTACAAGTGAAAGAGAACGATGTGTGCGTGAAAATGCTCGCTGCTCCTATCAATCCCTCCGATATCAATCGCATTGAAGGTTACCCTTCTTCTTATTCCTTTGCTCGTTGCTCCTATAACCCTAATGCCTTGATTAGGATTGAAAACTAAGAGATTACCCTTTGCTTGGTTGCTCGTTTACCGGTGGAAAATATAAGGAGATAGACATAGATTTTAAAAAAAAAGAGAAATTACCCATTATCATCTATCAAAACTGGCATTTAGCACCCAAAACTCTCAGACTTTAGGAACTTGTAGTCTTCGTTAAGACCTTACCTTTTTTATTTATTTATTTTATTTTATTGGCACCGGGTGTCCGGGAACAGCGTCTAGACTAATCCCGGGGGTGCACAGGCCCTGGGCAATGAGTTTCTTGCAAGTGCACCTCGGATAATTCAAGAGAAAAATTCCCCAGTCTGATGGCCCCTAGAGATTGTTTGGACCCAAGGGGATTTGAACCTAAGATCATGTCACATGTTTTATCTTTTATCAATTTTAAGGATCGGAGCTTAATCGAGGGTGCAAATTACCAAAATTTGGTAGTTTAGGGTGTCAATTAGCAGTTTTAATAGTTTTTTTCCTGTAGATTGAAAAAAGGAGTAATTTGGAAGTCCAAGAGGCAATATCCCCTTGTAAAATAAATTCTTTTTTTGCATCTATCTTTCCCAGAAGAGAGTACACTCTGTCTAACTGAGGTAATGATGCGTTAAGATTGAGGGAAATCTTTAGCTTTGTCTTTTCCCAAATACTTCTTTTGATAAGCATGCCTCTAGTACTTCTAAAAGTCTATGAAATTGGCTCTTGAGTTATGATCGGCGAATCAAATCCAAATGCAGGGCAGTCATAATAAATTCTTTTCCATAAGATGTTAAAAAAGAAAAATCAAATTTCTGGTTACTTTAAACTGGCATATAAAATCGTTAAACTAGCACATAAAATCTTTAAACTAGCACGCATAAGTGACGCTCTTGAATATATCCCGTATACTCGGGCCTCTGTCTATTTCATGCTCAATAAAATTGTTTATCGATAAAAAAAAAAAATTGGCTTGTAAAAGAATGCATATTATTATTTTCGTTATGGGCATACATCCTGACTAGATATTCGAAATGATTTTGGTTTTAAAGTCAAATGCGGATGCTGCCATAGGTGTGTACCCTGTGCGACCACAAGTGCCTGCAATTGGAGGATATGAAGGTGTTGGAGAAGTGCACTCGGTTGGCTCTGCTGTTAAGGGTCTCTCACCCGGTGATTGGGTCATCCCATCTCCACCCTCTTCCGGTACACTTGCTTTTGCTGATTTATTTTTCTTTTTGTTCGACAATTTGAGAAGTGTTATACCATTTATTCTGCTAAGGCAAATAACAAGGATATATATATATATATATATATATATATAGAATATTTTATGGATGGAAGACTTTTCATTCAGAGGGATTGGACAAATATTTTTCCTCTTTTTATTTTTCCCCAGGGACATGGCAGACCTACATTGTGAAAGATCAGAGTATTTGGCACAAAGTTATTAAGGATTCACCTATAGAATATGCTGCTACAATTACTGTTAATCCTTTGACTGCTCTTAGGATGCTCGAAGACTTCATTACTTTAAAGTCAGGTATTGACATTACCTAATTTTAGTATTTTTCTCTTTACCTGCTTAACCTTTTCTTTTAATAAGTCCCAGTACCTTCTTAACTGTTACTAGTTTGGTTTGAATAGGAGATTCTATTGTGCAAAATGGGGCTACGAGCATTGTGGGGCAGTGCATAATTCAGCTTGCACGATATCGTGGTATCCATAGTATAAATATAATACGGGACAGGTGCTTATTCAAAATTTTGGGTCAAATCTCCTGAGCTTGTTTACTTCCATGTTTGCCAGCATCTAGATAAAATCATAAACATTTAAGCTGTGCATGTTAGATTTTCTATCATTATCTTCTACTTCTAGAGAGAACTTTCTGTGGGGAATCTGATTTTCACTTGCCATTGTCTACTTCCTACAGGGCTGGATCAGATGAAGTAAAAGAAAAGCTAAAAATTTTTGGTGCCGATGAAGTTTTTACTGAGAGTCAACTGGAAGTGAAGAATGTCAAAGAGCTTCTGGTATTGTCATATATTGACTCGTAGTTGATACTTTCTGATGTTAATTTTTTACTTATAAAAAAGAGTTGATACTTTCTGATGCAGTGGGAATTAGAGGTGTTTACTCTTATCCCATGCGGATTGGATGTCAAAGGCTTTGTTCTGTGGCAGTTATTTTGTTTCTGGAATGCAAGATGTCTAACTGATGTTTCTTCATTTTAACATGTCATTAATATGCTGTCCTAATCATTAGTTGTTTAAATCTGATGTTATTGAATTTACTTGTCATAAATGTTCTAGGCTAATCTACCTGAACCCGTTTTGGGATTTAATTGTGTTGGCGGAAATGCTGCTTCTTTGGTTCTTAAATTCTTGAGGTATGGTATGCAATGCGTTATTTTTTAGAAAGTCAAGCATGTTTCATTTGGCTCTAAAAGATTTATATTCTTCAATGTGGGTAATGAGTTTTTGTTTTCAGGCATGGAGGAACTATGGTAACTTATGGTGGAATGTCTAAGAAACCTATTACTGTATCCACCTCATCTTTCATCTTTAAAGTAAGCCGTGCTTTCCTTTTTCTTTAGCAGTTCTCGTCTTCTACTTGTTAATTTACTCATAAAAAAGTACTCTACTTGTTAATTAATAGAGGAAGGGTCAGGAATTATGAACCTGTATGTTTGTACCTCATGGTAAGCTGGGATGAGGAGTAAATGTGACTTAAAAGCAAACATTAGAGAATGATCAATTAGAAACAAGTAGAGGCTAGGATGACACTTGAAGTGGCCAAAGCCTTTATGATGTAATGGGCCCTGATTGAGAAAGTCTGGTCACATGAAAAGAAGGCTAAGCATTCTCATTGTATCAATATGAGCAGAACCAGTTGAAGTTATTGGAGACAAGTAAGTTATGATACTCTTATTATGCAATGTAATGAGTAGACAATACAATAAAAGCTGAATTCACCATGAACAGGTCATATTTTTGCTCAGTGTGTTTGCACTGTTTGCATTTTGCTTTCTTGAGCAGGTAGGATGGTACACACTGGGTCTGGGCTGGATGAATATAAGCTGAGCCAGGCTCCATGCGAGCTAGTGATGCAACAAACTTAGTCCAATGCTATCTTCTAATATTAGTAGCAGTAAAGAATGATGCCTGCTGGACTTCTCCTTTTATTACTAAGCTGAGATGAGTGGTCAAGAAATATAGTTCGCTCTCATGTGGACAAATTTGTACTAATGGAATTACATGAATCTCCATTACTGTTCGGAATTTATTTTCATGGTCATAATTAATTAAGATCTTGAAGATAGAACTGAACAGAAGTTTTGGAATTCAGAAGCTTAACACTGATCTGTTCGACCATGCATTTGGTAGCAGAAATGAAAGGGAAGATAGGACTGACACTACTAGATCATTTTTGGTTGCCTTGTTGGCAACGAGCCTTGGGATGGTTTCATATGTCAAAGTGAACAGTCTTTATACTTTTCGATCTCGATATAATGCTTTTATCCAACTAGAAAAATAGTCATCGCTATGACTATCATGAGTTCTATGTCTGAGTGTGATATAAACTTGCATCTATACATTCAAATCCATCCGTTTTGCAGGACCTTTCGTTGAGGGGATTCTGGCTACAGAGATGGATGAGTGCGGATAAAGCAAAAGAGTGCAGAAGTATGGTAGATTACCTGCTGAACCTAGCACGAGAAGGGAAGTTAAAATATGAGTATGTTCTACTTCATAAACAAAAATTCCAACCATCTTTTGGTTTACATCCATGTGATCATATACCATGGCATGGCATTGATTGCACATGTTAATATATTGAGGTGCCTATCTTTGCAGGATGGAACTGGTTCCGTTTGAGAATTTTCACAGTGCATTGGATAAGGCACTTGGAAAACTAGGGAGCCAACCGAAACAGGTCCTCACATTCTAGTTCGTAATCACAAGTTGACCAAAGGTCATTGTTGTGTCATCCTTGTTTCTGTATATTGTGTTTAGGGTTCGGGACTTGAATTTTGTATTACACCATGTCATCATACACTCCTGTGACGCAGGATAGTCTGAACTTCCAGAAAACTTGATTTCGTTATTATTGGGGGATCAGCAGTCAAATTGCTGAACTTTGTAATCAGTTCTTTTAACAGCAGATATGGGGGAGATAATATGATAACAGAAAATTCCAAAACTGCAAATGTAGAGGGAATGTGTCTGCTAAGAGAGGGTCCATTTTGCACGTGAAAGGACTTCAATAGTTCTTTTGTCCAATTAGGTACATGGTTGAGCAGAATGCTGAAGATATGGATGATCCATATTGTCACTCATTATTCATGATTAAATGGCAAAGGCAGACAGTAGCCACTTGTGGAAAAATTGGAATGATAGTAGGCCACTCCTCCGCTAGGTCCCTCTTGTATTGGCTAACTAGCTTTCTATTCTAATTGCTCGTCCTCACTAGGGGTGTAATGGGTCCGGTTTTGGACAAAATTTAGGACCAAACTGGTATGTACTGGTCATGCATTTTCGAAAACTGATGATGCATCGGTTATCCTCCTAAATCCATACCTCCGGTTTTACCAGTTTCGGTCTGGTTGTGTCCAGTTTTTTCAATTTTAATAGTATTTGTATTATGGTATAAAATGTAATTAATATACTAATGTATTTTGTATTTATAAAAAAAAATATGTTGAGAATTTATTATGCCATAAAATTTTATTAATATATATTTTATGTTTAAAGCATATGATTAAATAAATTTTCATGTTTAAGATTAAAATTTTATGTTATAAATGATAATAATATTATCTTATATATAATTATAATTTATATTATTATATATAAATATTATATATAATATTAAAAAAATAAATTTAAAATATATAATATACTGAATTGGTCCGATCTTAAAAAGTATAGAACCGGAACCAGACTGGTACCGGCCGATTTTGGAACAAAGGGAATCAATCTTGGACCGAATTTTCCAGTTAGAATCGGAACCGAACTGGTACCGGCGAGCGTGGATTGTGCCATTCTAACTAGTGACTTGCACCATTTCCAGGTGAGACTCGGCCACTGCACACCATTTCCAAACTCCCCTATAACCACTCCCAACCCCAACGGAGAAAAAAAAATTGACTTATCCTGACCATGGCTGACAAACTTTGCCATTGTAATAGATTAACAGTAGCCTCTTGAGCGACCTGGATCCTGGTCTTACTTTTGCAAATGATGGAGGCACAAAACTATGGACAGTCAATCGTACACCATTTGCTAACAAATAAAAAAAGGAAACGTAATTTTAAATTAGTCAATTTCATAAATCGTCATCATTACAAGAATATATATAACCTCTTGCTAGGCGAATGGATGACACAGTGAGTTGATGAGATTATGCAAAACAAGATGTAGTTCATCGTTATTCAATTTGGATGAAATTCCTTGACTGATTTCCCCAGACACCTGTTCAGTGTCACAAAAGAAAACCAAAAACTGAGGAAAAACAACTAGTACATAAATTTTACGAGATGTGTTCCTTTCTCAGTATATAGTCCACCGCTTCTTCCACGGTGTCAACAACCTGCACTAGCAACACAAGGGTTCAGATAATTTATCCCAATTGAAGACAGAATTTGGTTGCAAATTTATCAAAATTTTCATCTACACTAATATAATATATTTAGGAAGCTGTGCTTAGTCTGCCCCCAAAACTTTTCGTTTGTTCCGAGTAAAAATTAAGAAGCAATCCAAGATCAATTAGATATTTCAGCAACCACCTCCATTAACCCTTCTTCAGCCCATTGCTGAGGCAGGGTTTAAACGGGTCCTTGCTACTATTAAAACTTGATTTCCTCAAAAAATATATATTTTTTTTTATAAGTAATTTCCTCAAAATATTAACAGATGTAACACCGGGCCCTGTACCCTATAAGAATTTGCATCCATGGAATTGCAATTTATTTTATGGGTTTTCCTCGATACTATATTTGCACAACACACTTCTATTGGAGTCAATCAAACATTTACCAGATCTGCAGGAAAATCAGCATCATTTTCCTTTCCCTTAAAAACCCCTGTCCTCGTCAGAATGGAAAACCAGGGATGCCCTGCCTGAAAATGCAAAATGTTATAACCTATTATGGTATCTTCAGACACCTAATGTAGATAATGAACCATGGTATTCCTAAAGCATGAAAGAATGAAATAAAGAGACAAACCTGCTTTGCACCTTTGATGTCAACTGAAGGATTATCTCCAACCATATATACTGTCTTGAAATGATTTTCATCAATTGCATGATCAACATGAAGCTTATGGTCAAGAGATGACAGAAGCTGCTTTAGTACAGTTTCAGCATTCCTAAATACAAATGGATTTGGCTTCCCAAAAGACGTATACTCTAGAGCGTTAGGGTGGATTCTGCAGATTAAGACTAGTGCATTTAGCTTAGAAAAAGAATTACAGCATAATTCAGACAATAGATACCAAAAAAAAGTAAACAACCATCAACTTTAAGCATGTTCCCTATTACCTATTGAAAATGGATTCTAATGCAATTCTGAAAGCTCCCATGCCAAATCGCTCTGAAGGAAAAGTAGCCTACCTTTGGTGACACCTTGTTAGTACCTCATTAGGTTTTACAGAAGTAGTTACATAGAAACTCGAGAAATTAATTTTGTGACTGATCACAACTAACCTGATACTTAAGGTCATCATGCGCAAAATATAGAGGTGGTTGGTGTCCAATTTCCCTTCCAGGAAGACCTCCGGTTCTTAAAATGTCACATAGAACCTGGTACCAAGGCGACTGTGGTCAGTTGGGAACTTGAAAGTTTCCAATACCAAGAATATTACACTTGAGATGCAGGGTAGGGGACCACCTATAACAATTCTTGCATAAATAAATAAATCAACACACAAAATGCACATTAAAGTTTATATGATCAGATAAGCTATGAATTCAGGATAACCTGATTGCCTCTGCCCCAGTAACTTCCCACATAAATCAATAAATAAATAAATCAACACACTGAATGCATATAAAAGTTTATATGATGAGATAAGCCATGGATTCAGAATAACCTGAATGTCTCTGCTCCAGTCTACAGAATCACTAACAATAAATGCGGCCTGAACCCTCTGTGAGTAAAGACTCTTTGTTTGAGTTATCTTGTTAAAAGTGCTACTCTGATTGGCAGCCAACTTAGTTGTCCATTTCTTATATTTTGCCAACGGATCAATGTCTTCAAAGAAGGATGCATATTCATCTATAGAGAGCACATTTCTGAAAATAAAATATGTCAGCACAGAAGTCCTTCAGGGACTCCTCAGGCCATATCTGAGAGTTTATACACAGGTATTAATGGCATTCAACAAGGCAAAAGCCTTACTTAAACCCATATTCAAACATCACTGCAGCAGGTTCACCTTTTCCCACAGCAACAATGAATTCATTCTCATATCTGCACAACACAGAATGTAAATACTAAAGAGAGTACTGTAAGATATGATTTTATTTTATCAATGTAACAAATTAATTCTCAATTTTACTCAGATGTTTTATTTATTAACTTTTGATATGTATATGCCAATCAAAGCTATAGTTTTCAGCGTTCAGGTCTTTATCTTTTTTATTATTATTAGTCCATCCTTTATTAAAAAGCATGAAAGACACAACTCAAGTACAAAGGAAGTATACAAAAGAAATGCCTAGCTAGAGAATCAAAACTTTTATTATTGGGGTAACATATCATAAGATCTACATCTTTGTTTGGCATGCCTATTCTTGCATTGGGATCTAATTTTGTCAAACCCCTCCAGGTCTAAGGTTAGAATCCTCTTGGGTGCAAACAATTTCTAGGGACCATCAAACTGGGAGAATTTTTCCTTGAACCTTAGATGCACTTGCGGCAAACTCCTTGCCTAGAGCTTGTGCACCCTTGGAATTAGTCTAGACTATGCTCCCCGGTGCCAATAACAAAAATATAATTCTGTCATATAAATCACAAAATAAAATATAATAATTGAAAGTAACTGAATGCATGTGTTTTTCAAAATGTTTTAAGCAAGTGTATGCATGGGTTTCCATTAGAGCCATATATCATGGGCATTAATTCATCAGCTGGAACTTCAACCCATCTATTACTTCAGCACGAAACTATGTCCTTGTCATCTTTATGTTATTTTACACACTCCACGAATGTATGAACAGATGCACGAAATCAATTGTATTTGACTTTACTGCACACCAGTGATTTGCATACCAAACTGGATATTGATGATAGATCACAGTTGGTTTGAAGGCATACCTATCCACTAGTTGTTTAAAAGGAGAATGACCTTGTAATACCTGCATGATAATTGTAGTTCGAAGATGAAAAAAAAGCAATCATAAAAGAGAAACCAAACAAAGGTTCAGGAGTTTGATGGTCAAATGATAAAAGTTTTGATATCATGATATATTTATGTGATCTCTCAACAGGTCTGATTGCTGAGCAAGAATGATAAGTAGATGACAATAGAAAAGGAAGGATAAATAGCGCTTAAAAATTATTTCTGAAAATCTTCCTTAGCACATTACCTGTGAGGATAAAATGTTTACACCCAACAGTTCACTTAACTGGAAGGCTCTTTTCGATTCACGAAAACCACCTCCTGTTTGATTAAAGAACCAACCCTAACCGTTAGATAATACACTGAGAGGTAGCGCTAAGGTGGCCTATATTCAATTCCAGATTCCCAGGTCTTTGGTACAATGCCATACAATCACTCGGGTGTATGCCCAGACTCTGAGCCTAACACATTTAACTTTCAATCTTTAGACCATATTTAGGATTTGGACCCAGAGCTATGAATCCGTTCGATTAACATTATTGTAAGGAGCACAGAATCAATGGATGACTTACCATTTGTCAAGAAAACGTAAGGAATCTTCAAATAACCTGCTTGCAACATAAAAACAATCGATTACATAAATATATAGTGTTAGAAAATACCTCTAATTATACGAGAAAGCAAAAGTTAAGTCTACCAATTTACGAGATATGAATTTTTTGCCTGGGCACAAACTAATAATCAATAATCAAAATGCGAAATCAAGCAGGAACCCAAAACCAAGTAAACGAAATGTCGTGTATATATACGTACACACACAAACACAAACACATAAATTAAAGCGTAGTACCAGAGTCATCATATAACCTTCTCAGAGCCGGGGGGGAGCCTCCGATCGGCGTGTCTTCGCGCAGAACGACGCCATCGATATCGAACGCGATACCAAAAGAAGGCCTGCAGTTCAAAGACGTAGAACCAAAGCATTAGGCATACACGAATGTCTGACAAGATAAAACAGACAATTACAAAAAAAGAACGCTGAGAGAATGACCATTGAGATTGTGAGGAAAGCTGAGAGATTGAGCGAGAGAAAAATAGGGAGAAGAAAAGCGAGGGCAATTGCTTTGTGTTTGAGCGCTGGGATTGCGAAGCCCTTCTGAGTATTGCAAAGCTTCCCATATTTTTCTTCGATGGACACAGATTAACAACATAAAAATGAGTAAAGAAAGCTCTGGAAAACAGGGAACACAGAAATCTCTTTCCTTTTGCCACACAATTTTTACTGTATAAATTTTTGTAGCTGACGAGACTCTTTTGAACAGTTTTGCGTACATTTTTTTTGATTTTGTTTTTGTTTTTGTTTTTTTTAACATTTCCAACTTTTAAATTTTAGATATTTAACGCATGAAGAATAATTTTACAAGACATAATAAAGAATAAGGGCAAGTTTGGGACATCAACCAAAACACAAAATTTTCATCTCATTTCATCTCATCATTACACCTTTTTCAAATTTCCATATAAAATATAATAAACAATTCAACTTTTTAAAATCCTAATACACTTTTTTCAAATCCCAAAACAATAATAATATTAAAACTTAATATTTTAAATTTCAAAACAAAACACAAAATTCTCATCTCACCCCCCAAACCTACCCTTGTTGTTGAGCTGAAACAATATAGTATTCTTTAATATTGGGGCAATGAAATGGGATCATCCTATTAGTTTAAGGAAAATGCTACTTAGGGGTGTACAAACATCGATCAAACCGACCATGATCGATGCCGACCGGCCATCAGAGTACGGAATAGGTTGAAACTAGCAGAGAACCAAGTAGCCGGCAGTAAAATTAAGTTAAAACCAACATTGGCCAGTTCAGTTTCGATTTGAATGTAGTTCAAACCACTGAATCAACCAATTATATATATTCTTTTAGATATATCTTAAGTTGGCATCGTTTAGAGGGAAAAAAAAAAAGAATGAAACGACGCCGTTTGGTTTAATACACCAAACGACGTCATTTTGATTTAGGGTTTAATACCCAATTTCCTTATTCTTCTTCTTCTTCTCTCGATTCTCACACTCTCTACTCTCTCATGCAACGCCGTAGCGGCACTCTCTCTCTCTCTCTCTCTCTCTCTCTCTCTCTCTCTCTCTCTCTCTCTCTCTCTCTCTCTCTCTCTCTCTCTCTCTCTCGTAGAACCATCTTTGAGTTTCGAACCATTTGCGACACTGAAACATTTGACTTTCCGTCTCATTGTGACGCCGAAGGGACACCGACGACCGATCAAGATCATGCCAAAATCGACGTCGCCGGTTTTCTCTCCCTTTACCAGCTGGTTTTATCCATGTATATAAGTTGTCGGTTTTCACCCCTAATGCTACTTACCCCCATTAAATTTATCATTCAAAATTATCGCTCGAATATTTTATATTTCTTTATTATTATTTTTTTCTTAATAGTTAGGAAGTGATTAGTAGTAAAGTCGTATATTTTTTTTAATTTTTTTCTTAATGATTAAGGATGTTAAAAAAATGCTCAAAAGAAAATGAAAAAAAAAATTCTTTCTTTTTGTTCTAGCGGTACACTTGGTGGTAAACTTTGGGTGACCTGCTAACACTACCCTTAGTTTAATGTGAACTGAGTGGTAAAATAATTGTATATGTATTATTACTCATTTAATTATATAGTCATTTAAAATCTTAGAGCTGCAAATTTTAGTCACTTAAAATATTTTAAGCAGTTGTACCATTAAGGGTTGTGCTTCAATGGTTTTAGGGTTATTTCCAAGTGATCTAGCATGTACTAAAATGTTTTTAAAACCGTTCCACACCGACTAGTGTGGCCGAAATCTGTATTACCAAAATAGTCACGAATACAAGACATCTTAATATTTTGTTTCGTTTTAAATTTTAGTATATTTCGGCTTGTTTCGAGTGTTTTGGTCAGTTTTCAGTATGCTTAAAATGACAGTCATTGTAATTTCTTGTACATGGTCTAAAAACCCTTCCTCACTTTCTCTTCCTTCACTCTACAAGAATTTTGTTACTTTCTCACTGCTGAACATTTTGATCAAATCATTGTAATTTTAAGAACCACTCCACTTGCATGCTACAACTTTGTTCCCTTAGAGCACCCACCACATTTGGCTCCCCAAATCTCAATTTTCTCTAAATTCTAGGGTTTACATTTGGAAAAAAACCCCCAAATGCATGCTCCATCCATCTCCCCAAAATAGGCCTTGAGTTTGGGATGCAACAGTGGCTCCCCATATATCAAGAGCCACTGTACATTCCCAATCCTCATTTTGGTTCATCATTCTCGCGTAACTTCTCTCTTCGTGTCCTATTTGCTACCAACCCTTGTTCGCGTCCCCATCCAGCAGCCCCTACGGTCGTTGTCTCTGGTAAGTCTGCACTTCTGACACGCGTGCACACACACACTCTCTCTCTCTCATCCAAATGCTCTGTATATATTTATTCACCCATATTGGTTCATTGTTTTGGTATTCCTTGAGATTTACATTACTCTGTGATTTACTTGAATGGGTCTTTGATTATTCCTTGTGATTTACATTTGGGTCTTTGATTTTGGAGATGTAGCTGTGAATTTAGAACTTTTCATTTTTGCAGCATTGGAGCTCTGATTTACATGTTGCTCGGATGAGTCTCTGATTCGATTTTTTTAGGGTTTTACATTTGGGTCTTTGATTTTATTACTATAGACATGATTTCCAAGCTGTGATTTACATTTTCTTACATTTGAGTCTATGATTTACATGTTACGATAGCTGTAAATTTGGAACTTGTCATTTCTACAGCATTAGGGATGTACATGTTTTCATTTGGGTCTCTAATTTGATTATTCCTTGTGATTTACATTGGGTATCTGATTTACATGTTACTATAGCTGTGAATTTGGAACTTCTCGTTTCTACAGTATTGAGGATTTGCATGTTTCTATTTAGGTAGATGATTCGATTATTCCCTGCTATTTACATTTAGGTCTTTGATTTACGTGTTACTATTTCTATAGCATTGGAGCTATGACTTAGCATTACCATGGTTGTGATTGGGGCTGTGTGTGATTTTCAAATTATGTGGTTGGCATTCCATTGTGATTGCTGTTGGGGCTATATATGTAAGTGCAGGGGCTGTGATGATGGTAGGATTGTTAGGTGTATCCAAGTGTAATATCAACAGCTGTAGTGAATGCTTATCAATCGGTTTGGCAAGGTACCCTGGATGGCTATCCTTATTGTAAAATTTTCACAAAGGTAATCGGGATTTACAACTATCATATCTTGTGCCTTTTACTATGCTTGAAATTGTACCATTTTGAGCCTCTGTGATATAAAAATATAAGTTATTTTGTTATTTGATTTTGTGCTTTCTTAGCTTAATTGGTTGGGTGTGCATAAAGGTTTAGCCCTTGTTGGTTCATGTAGCACATGTTTTCTACTTTCCTGTTTTGGAGTTTTATTTTGTGATTTCTTGGCAATGCTTGGTTGGTTGTACTGCAAAGGGGCTTGGCCTTTGTTGGTTTATGTGCTAGCCGGATGTTACTAGTTTCGGTAGCAACTTTGTGCATTGTTTTCAGATTTTGTGTGTTTTCTACATAAAACTTGGTTGGAGAGCCGAATGTGGATGTTCTAGCTGATGACGTGGAGAAGAAAAATTGATGCTTAATGTTGTGCCTTCGTGGATCTCCAATGATGTGAGGAAGCATTGATTGCATGCATTGGAAGTGAAAAAATTATCTATTTGTGTGGAAATGTATGTACACTGGCCACATTCGTGAACCAACTTTTATATTAGAAGCGGTTACTTCATATGATTTTTAGATATGACATGTCTTTTTTGAATTACGCGGTTCTCATAACGATATTAATGTGCCAGAAAGATATTTTATTTTCACTGAACTTGCCAAAGGACATTCTCTTATTTTTACTGAATTTGCCCAAGGGCGTTCTCTTCCAGTGAATTACTCAATTAATGGCAATGTCTATAATATGCGGTACTATCTTATCGATGGTATCTATCCAAAATGGCCAAAATTTCTAAAGATAATCCCATCTCCACAAGGGAACAAAAAGAAATATTTTGCTGCAACACATGAATCAACAAGAAAGGATATAAAGAATGCATTTGGGATCCTTCAACAACACTTTGCAATCGTTCATGGACTTGCTCAAATGTTCAAAATCATTAATCTAACAAACATAATGAAAGCATGCATAATTCTTCAGAACATGATCATTGAAGATGAGTGTGATGATAATGGGGTTCCCAAGTTCAAGTATGAACAACTTGATAAGGATCTGCCTGAATTGTCACGCAATCCTGCAACTAAACTCATAGAGTTCATTCAACGTTACCATGCATTAGAGATACTTTGGCTCATTATTACTTCCAATTAGACATAATTGAGCATCAATGGAAATTATATTCCCAAAATTAGAAAAGCTACAATCCACTATAATTTATGTTGTCAATATAAATATTCCTAATTGTACGATTTATTTTCCCTAAAAAATGTTGGCAATAACAACATTGGCCAAAATATCTAGTTTCCCTATCTGTAATATTTGAAATATTTGTAAGATCTATTTACCATCTTTCCATCCATGCACAAGTTTACCATATGTCCATTCCCAAATTTCCTTCACATTCGCATGAAAAATAATAATGTGTTACAAATAAACCAATGACTTAACATTGGTGAATGCAATAAAAAATATAAAAAAGGCCGATAAATATTTTAAAACAATTGTCACTACTTCTCTGCATTATGTTCGCCATAATCTCCATTTGACATTTCTAGAAATGTGTGCGTTGTATTTCAGGTAAGGCAGTAACTTCCATCAATATGATCCATTCATCTCTCTCTAACCGATTTGTAGCTGCTCTCTCCTCTGCTTTAAATCGGGCAAATTCAAGTCTCTTGGCTTCCAACCTAAGCTACTCGTCCTCTTGCCGTATTTCATATTGCATCTTCTCCTTCTTAAGATAGAAAAACTATTTTTCTTGAGCACGTGGTTCCTCAAGAAAAGTATATTTCATCCTGAAGATTTCGACAATGTTATCAGCTGGCCTAGTTATGGCCTTCCGTTTTGCTTTCTTTGCTTTCATTCTCATTGACCTATCCAACTCAACAACATCATTGTTAAGAACATGCTCCGCCTCGATATCATTTACTGAATCTACAAACATGTTACAAGAGGTACGAATTGAGGTCAAGCGGCATTGTCGATATTTGCTTTGGGCCTTGCTTTGAGCAACACTAAATATATTTTGGTTGATCATTCAACAGGTGCCAACAAATCTTGAACGAAAATGAGCTTTTCTCCAGTGATTGGTACATAATCTTCGTTTTGTCAAACTTGCAAAATAGAACCAAACAGAAAATAATTAGCAAAGTTGGGCCAAATATTAAATAAAACAACAAGCACAAGAGATTGAAACCTTGATGGATATACCTTATCTTGCTCAGTCATGACACTTTGATTCAACCCTTCCACTTGAATATATTTTGTCTTGCTAGCTTCACTCAAGATTTGTTGGTTGATTTTTGAATCACCGACCACCAATGTATTAAGGAGCCAACGGTTTAGTCTGTTGTGCTTTGTTTATACTGATTGAGATATAAACTAATTTTCTCCCAAAGTTGGGCTTGTTTTGGATCAGTTCCTTTGATGGCATCTACACTAGTATTCAATCATGCCGAAACAAGTAGTTTGTCTTCTCCTTAGGTGAAATTTGCACCCCTTACTGATTTTTTCCCAAGAAGAATCTCTAATTGGGGTGGGGGTGGACAATATTCCACCATCACTGGAGAGCATTGAGTTTGACTCAAGTAAATGGGTCAGTTTTAGGGTCCTCATTGAGGAGGTTCTTGAATAATATATGTCCATGGTCTTGTTAATCCATATCGTTATACTGATTGTAGACAATGAACAGTGGATTGCAACATGTTAGAAACTCAAAAGCAATGGGGACAAGATATTGCAAACTAGCTCAGAAAATTAATGGTGACATATAGGAAGTGTCAATTTCCTCAATAGCTGCAACAATCGGTTGCCAATATTCATTGGTCATCCATGTTACCCTGCCATTGAGTACTTCCCCAAATTTTCCTTTGTCTCCACTCAAATCTGCCATCATCACAACCGAAAGCTATACAGTTTAGCTGCCAACAAACAAATCCAACCAACAATGCTGGAACAGAACATTATGCTAAATGTAACTAAACAACATGCTAAGTGGAACAAACAACAATAGAATGGTCAAACAAGAATATCATGAAAGGGGTGCAACACATTGCTTTCAATGGATGAATTTTGCGCAAAAAGTAAAATAGGTAAAAAAAAATTTGGACAAAGAATTAATGATTCAAATCACAGTTCAACTACTGGAGTAGGTAACTAAGGAAAAACCACAAGAAAATACTACAAAATAAGCTCCCAATAAGCACATACGAAAACAAGCTAGAAATAATCAAAATAGTAACACAAATTCTAGTTGATATGCAAGCAAGGTGTGGTTCACTTACTTTCAAATAGACAAATTCATATTTTGTTTGATAAATGAAGTTTGCAACAAAATCTATGTAATATCCTTGAAAGAAGATGCAGTCTAACAAAACCAAAACATATACACTTGGCCTCAAGTTTATATTATGCACCATTCTTACATAGTTTTCTAACCCACTATAATCGGGAACCCATTACCAAACAGAGCTCTCGAAAAATCCATATTAGGTGCAGAAGAAATCAACAAACTTGTACTAGTAAGAATACACAATCCAATACAAAACAATTGATAATAATGTCACAAAAGATGTTCACTAACAGCAAGCAATCGAGCAATATCATTGGTATTTAGAAACCTCAAATATTAATTAAAAAAAATATTTATGATTGTGGTTACAAATGTTTTTCAGCATTATCTTTTCTTTGGATGAAGTAGGGCTCATAAGCCTCTACCTCATACTGAATACGAAGAAACAGAGAACGATCCATACGAAATCTTATTCAAAATTGATTCGAGGTATATATTGGTGCTTCCACAAAATAGTGTGAAATAGCCATTTGTTCCCCTCAATATGATCAAGCCTAATGTCCTTACGACGTTGGTGAGGACCACAACGAGTAGATGTTGATTCTCCATCGTCATTAAGAACAAGCTCCAACTCATCTTCAGAGTACGGGTGCTACCCGCCCCTTAAGGGGCGGGGCCACCCCTTCCCCGTCTCCTGTCCCTTGCCCCCACATGGGCGGGGGTAGAGATTTTTTTTCCGTAATCCACCTTTGTCCATGCGGGGGTGGGGTACCTCGTCTGTTGCACGGGGTGTGGGGGTGGACCTCCATCCGTCCACACCCCGCTCTCCTCCCCTCCCCCAATCGATTACAACAAACCCAATCAGTGTCTTTTACAACAATGAACAAACCCAAGGGAGATTCATCTACTTCGGCGTCTGTTACTTTCATGGCAAACAAAATCGATTCATCTCAGTTTTAGCGGCGCCTGTTACAACAAACCCAATCGAGTCCTCTCTACTGGCGTCTGTTACTTTCATGGCAAACGAGATTGAGAAAGATTGAGAGAGTTTGGGAGTCTAGGTCTGGGACGAGAGAGTTCGAGATCTAGAGAGATCGAGAGAGTTCGAGAAACTAAGGAATTGGGGGGGGGGGGTGTTTGGTTGGCATGTGGGAGCGGGGTAGGGGAATTACGGAGCGGGGCTGAGCCCCCTCCATCCCTTGCCTCCGCAACGCCCCTTTCATATGGGCGAGGGGCCCCGCCCCTGTTTTTGCTGAGCAGATCCCCCGCCCCACTCAGGCAGGGGCGGGGCGAACAGGGCGGTGTAGCGGGGGCGGGCACCCGCTGCCCACCCTACTTCAGAGTCTTAGTAAAGTAACAATTTGCGAAAGATAGAACAAGCCATTTAAGAAGAGCGTGGAAAATGAGGCTGGAATGAGAATTTTTTCTTAAGATGAAATGAAACTTAGACTGCTCTAGATGTGAATGCACTCATAAGTGCTCTTATTTATACACAAAAATGTTACCGTTTGAAAATATGTCAGTTAGGAAAATGACAAAAAAAAAATTACTGTTGCAAGTTGGAAAAGATGTGTTACCGCTGGACAAAGGATAAAAATAGATAAATGACAAAAACTGTTACCATTAGTCAAATGACAAAAAAATATTACCATTAGATCTAAGTGAAAACCATAAATAGTTAAGATTGTAAATGAAAGTGAGAGAAAATAATATTAAAGAAAGAATAGAGAAATATTATTTTAATATAATAGAGAAATGATAGGGAATGTGATGTAGAATGTTTTTGAAAGATGAGTAATATTTAGGATAAAATTTTAGAAAATGTGTTTTTTAGCCAAAATTTAGAAAAAATTATAAGGAATGGTATGTGAATGCCCTTGGGTGTTTGTCTCCGCATCTCTCTCAGCCTCACATTATGATTTGAAATCTTTCTTTATATTAATTCTACTGCTAACTCAGAGTTGTAATGGTGTATAATCTTAGTAGTGATTCTAAAAGGTTTAGAATGATACACATTTTCATTTCTTTGGCATCTAACAGTGCTAACGATGGATTGAATTCTGGCTTTTTATAGTAAGTAAAAACATAAATTTTGTGAAATTTCAAACATGAGATTTAATCAAACTATTCAAGAATAGTGATTCAATGTATTATATATTTGACATATAAAATTATGTTTATTTGATGAATAATTTTTTATAAGTATGATATATATATATATATATAAAGTAAAATTCTACAATCTCAAAACAATATGCTAGTTCGTATTGGTAATGAAATATTTCATTGTAGTGTCCAAATCGAAACGATCTCCAAAACGGAATTCAAGACTTTAATGTACAAGTTTATGAGTTATAACCCAAATATGGATTCATCTAAACTATTATTATTAGCTATCTCATGATTCAAACCTAACTTGAGGGAGTGTATGCGGCTTCTCGCCATCTAGGTCTCTCCTATTCGATTTTCAATGACTATGGTGTTACTATGATCATATCCAAATAGGAAAGTCACTTTCAATTATCCATTCCTACACTTTTTTCTAAATATGATTGAAATACTTAACGTCAGTAAATATGATTCAAATGACAAAGTTAGGATGTTAAATATAATATGAAAAAATAACAAAAACAAAAAAGATATACCATTTATATATATATATATATGCGCGCGCGCGCACACACACACATTTATGTTATACTTGGTAGCCAAAAATGATAGATAATCATATTCATAAGGGAGTGAGGAAAAAACTAAGAGGTTGGTTTTCCAGGCAGGGACACAGTGGGCTGGCCAATTGGTAATTGGTCGTAGGTTTCAAATTTGAACATGAGCTCTCACTTAAATGAGCCAAAAACTCCCATTCTGGAGGAAATGATAATCATTTAGGGCTTGTTTGGAGGTACATATATTATGAGATTATCATAAATAATTTTGTATGAAAGAGTATATGGTCATAATGTCATTCCAAACGTACACAATACATTTCATATGAAGCGATCACCATATTTTCATTTCTTTTCTCTCTTTTCATTAATGTTCAATTAAAAGACTTTTCACAACAGCATGACAAATGGAAGAGAAACTTTTCTTTGATTCTGCGCCCCACCTTTCTTTCTTTTCCATCACACAGCCCTCCCCAAACCCTTTTAGCGCCTATTTGGAATATGGATTGAGTTAGTTTAATTTAATTTTAACCTGAGTCTAACATCTAAACACTCAACTCTTAAATCACTAAACTTATTTCAACTCAAAAGTTCTTTACACATGATACCCAAAACCTTTTTCAATTCAACACATTTTTACACGTGGGACCCATAATCTCCATAAACATATCTAAATTCATCTTAACACTCAAACACATTTAAACTCATCTTAGGTGGGCTCCACAAAACTCACTTTATCATCTCAACTTACTACTATTCATAAAAAACTTAACTCATCTGAATTCAGCTCAACATGCAAATGGAGCTTTTTTTTCCCCAAAAATTAACTCACACAACACTCTTACACAAAACTAATCATTATTAATAAAACATATAAAGAAATTAATTACTCTATTATTATAAAAACAAACCAATCATTAATGAGACTCATCACTTTTTTAAATTTCTATAAAAAATAAAAACCATCTCAACTTATTTTATACATCTAAATATATCTCAATGAGACCTACACTCTTACTAGGGCTGAAAAACCGACCAGTCGGTTCGGTTTTGGGCCCAAACAGAGACCGACCGGTCGGTTTTTTATAGGCTCAAAACCGGCCGAAATCGACCGACCAGGGTATGAAAACCGGCCGATTCGGTTACCGGCCGGTTCACGGTCGGTTTGGCGGTTTTGGGCCACTGTATTTGGGCCGATTTTAGCACTGTTTGGGCCATTTTAAGACCCAATTCAACCTCTTTTTGAGCTCATTTTGTTATTCAAGATCATCTACTACAAAGTTTTTTTTTTTGCAGAATTTTTAAAATTAATTAATTTAATCAATTTCTTTTTAATTTTAATCATGCCATGCATATATTATTAGTAACTAATAACTATTAACTACTACATATATACTATAATCTTATTATCTTATATACTAAATTACTAATTACTAGATAAATAAATAAAAACTCCACTAGATGTTTAATACACATTACAAACAAAATTAAATTGTCTTAAGCAACAAATAAGTTGAATAACAATTGTTTTTGAATAAAACCCAAAAAATCTTCATTCTTCAGTCTGCAGTCTTCGACTCTTCAATCATCAATAGTTGTGATGTATGATGCTCCTAACTCTATAAGAAAACACCAAATAATCAAATTATTAATATTAATAAATTAGGATAATGAAAACAAATTAAATTAAATAATAAAATTAAATTAAATAATAAAAATAAATGAATATGGAAATTGAATGAGTAAAAGTTAAAAACACATTACCGGAGTCTACTACAAAGCTCTCAACATTATCCATGGAGTCTCGAATATCAATTGGCGTTGACGGATGTCACAACCAATTCTGAGTACAAATAAATGCCTGAACAGTTCTTGGAGCCAAGGAACTCCGAAAAGGATCAAGTATCCGACCTCCCGTACTAAATGCGGACTCCGATGCAACCGTGGAAACAGGCATGGCTAATACGTCTCGTGCAATTCTCGCAAGTATATGATAGTTAGGCTTATTCACTTTCCACCAATTCAACAAATCAAAAGATTGACTGAATGTCTCACAACCATCTGATAAATACCGATCAATCTCTGTTTTGGTTGATGTAGATCTAGAGGCAGTCGATGCTTGCAACCACTCATAAAAAAGTTGTGACTCATGATTGTCTTCAACATCATCTGGAGGTGCAACTGACGGAGGGGAAACATGTTCTCTGCTACTCGAGGAAGAACCGAACGTATCATTATACTCCTCATACATGTCTGATAATAATTGTCTCACCCTCGACAATAAATCTTCAGCCCAATTGTGATCATAAATTTTTTTCAAGTGAAAAGTAAGAAGCCCCAACTTACTACGTGGATCAAGGAGAACTGCAATCAACAACAACAAATTCAGTCTATCCAATGAACCCCAATACTTATCAAATTTCATTTTCATGCTTATGGTCATGCTCATCAAACAAGTATTCTGACTCTCACACAGTCTAACCAACTCTTTTTGGAGCCTACAAATCTTCAAAAAACTTGTGTTTGCCGTGACATGCAAAGAACCAGAAAATCGACAAGTGGCATCATAAAACATTTTCAAAAATTTCACAAAAACTCGCACTATCTCCCACTCGTCAGCTCTAGGAGGCCCAATGTTTCCATCCTTAAAGTAAGAAAGGAAATTGTAGTCCTCACTCTCCATTTGCCTAAAAGCCTTTTCAAATTTCTCAGCAGCCTCCGACATCATGTAAGTTGAATTCCATCGAGTTTGCACATCAGGGCACAACATTTTTTTACAATCAATGTTTTCATTTTCTGCACATCTCTTAAACTTGTCTAATCTTGCAGGGGAGGAGCACACATATCTAACCGCATTTCTAATCATTGTAATGGCATCATCACACTCCTTAAGACCCTCATTCAAGACAAGATTCAGAATATGAGCACAACATCTCATGTGCATATACTTTCCTTCCAACATATTCTCCGTCAAAAAATGTCTCAAATATGCAATTGCAGTATTATTTGAGCTAGCATTATCAACAGTAACAGTAAATATCTTATCAATGCCTCAATGAAGGAGGCACGATTCAACATATTTTCCAATGGTATCCTCTTGATGATTAGGGATTAAACAAAAATTTATAATTTTCTTCTGTAATTTCCAATCACTATCAATGAAATGGGCAGTTAGACACATATAATTAAGATTTTGTACCGATGTCCACGTATCGGTAGTTAATGAAATCCTCATTCCCCCATCTTTGAATAACTTTTTAAGTTTGGCTTTTTCATATGCAAATAGTTTCATATAATCTCTTGCAACCGTCACTCGACATGGCACTTTAAATCTAGGTTCAAGTAACGAAACCATCTTCTTAAATCATTGCTCTTCAACAATTCTAAATGCTAATTCATCGAGAATTACCATCTCCGCAAGCGCCATTCTCACAGCCTCCTCACTATATTTATGAGTTACAAGATTTCTTAAAGAATTATCACTCTCTCCAAACCCCTCCGAGGATACCTCACCAGCCAATGTTGTTTGGTATTTATCTAAAGGCCCACGCTTATGAGGATTTTTGGGACATGAAGATAGATGGTTTTGCATAGTTGAAGTTCCGTTCTCTTCGAGTGACAAGCGTATATCTTGCCACAATAATTGCACTTGGCCTTAGGATCATCTATGGAACAACCCTAAACTTTTGTAAAATGATCCCAAACAATTGACGGAACCTTCCCCTTCCGTTTCTTAGGAAGTGGACAATTATTACTATTAGGGGCACTTGAAGTCGGGGGTTTTGGAATTTGGGAGTTCGAATCAAGATCAATTGAACTTGACGAATAATCCATCTAATATGTAAAAACAAGAAAGAACAAAAAATCACCACAATTGTTAATTACAAAGCAGCTAGTTTGCAACGTGGCAAACATCACAAATCTAAGATTCTAATCTACATTTTAGATCGCTCATAAATCTCACAAATTATTTTACTTTCAATAAATATCACAAATTATTTATAACATAAACACATCATAAATTTTACTTCTAATAAACATTACAAATTTTTTTTTTCAACAAAATTACATCCAATCCGTGAATGGCAATGCACACTGCCGACGAAAATCAATCAAAATTCTTCAACAAAATCATCCTCACTATTTCAATCATCTCAACCAAGCAAACAAATTCTCTAACCCTAGATTGAAATACCAAATCAGAAAACAAAAACACTAATCCACCGAACTTTTGCAAACTCGGGTTCTAAATAAAATCTCACAAAATACTTATAAATAAATAAATAAATCTCAAAATCATACCTAAAAACAACAATGGAGGCTCTCGGGTCCCTATGGTTTGCCGGAAGAAGCGTGGAGACTGTGCCGCTGCTGGACGGTGGACCGCTGGGCGTCGGTGAGCCGTGAGTGGCTGGAGTCGCTAGAGTCAGTGGAGTCGTGGACGGCAACGCGGCGTCACGCACGGAACTGGCCGAAACGGCGAAATCGTCGAAGACTCGAAGGAGAGAGGGAGGCATAAAGGAAACTGGGTAGGGGGGTCCGAACGAAATGGACCAGGGCTCGGGGACAATATGCCCTAGTTGGAACAGCGCCGTTTCCCTTTATTTTTTTTCTAATTTTAAGATGAAAACGACGTCGTTTCACTTATTTAAGTGAAACGGCGTCGTTTAATAAATGAATATATTTTAAAATATATATATATATGGCGTCGGCCGATTTTTCGATTTTTGGTTGGTTCAAACCACGACCGAACCGGCCGACGCCGGTTTTGATGATTTATCAACGATGACCGACCGGTTCCCTGCCGGTTTCGGCCGGTTCCGAGCTCCGACAGCCGGTCTAAGTCGGTCTCGGCCGGTTTTTCAGTTTTCTATACAGCCTTAACTCTTACACAAAATTAACTCAAATATCTTAACTCACTACTATTTATATATACTCTAAGATACTCAAAATCCAAACGGATCCTTAGCCCAAGTTCAAAGCTTGGAGACCAACCCAACATCTTTAGGCCTTGTTTGGGAACCCATAACTTCATATTTTATCTTATTTTCTTCCCAAACATCACTAAAATACAAATACTTTTCAATTTTACATCTTCAATTTCTTCATCTAATCATTATAAATTTTCCAAACTTTCAAATAATATATAGAAAATAATTTAACTTTTTCAAATTCTAAAATAAAAATTATATTAAAAAATTATGTTATAACAATATTTTAATTTTGTAACATTTTTATTCAATTTTCTCTCTCCCTTCCCAGAACCCAATAAAATAACTTAAGTCAAACCATTTCATTATTATTTACAAATCATTTCACTACTAGGAGGGGTATTTCCCCCCGGCCCATCCAAGTTGGGTCTGGCCCTAACATTGGGTCCGGTTTCGGTTCCGTAGTTTTCGGAACCAGACCGGACTGGTTGGAAAAAATATATATATAAAAATTAATTTTATATATTATACAAAATATTTATATATATAAGTTTTATATATAATATATAATAATATATTAAATTTTTATATATAATGTATAATTATATATCTTATATGAAATAATTTCATATTATAATTTATAAATTATAACATAAAATGTTAATCTTAAATATGAACATTTGTAATTTGTTTGATCATATGTTATTAATATAATTATATATAAGATAATATTATTATAATTTATAAAATAAAAGTTTAATCTTAAAAATGACAATTTAATTAATTATATGCTTTAAACATAATATATATATTAAATTTTTAATAATATTTTATCATAAGAAGTAATATTTTATTATATGTTTTTTACATTTTAAAAAAATCAAAAAATCGGACCGAACCGAAAACCAGTAAAACCGGATGTACCGGTTTAGGAGGGTAACCAGGGTGTAATTGCTTTTGAAAAATAAAAAAACCGGTATATATTGGTTCGGTCCTAGATTTTGTCCAAAATCGGACCGGTTACACCCCTAACCGGTAAACGGAGGATGTGGATGACCCTCCATTCTCTGAAGGAGGGGACTAGAAGTGACCGCGCAATTCACCCACCATCGGGACATGCCTTGGAAGCCACACCACATTAAAAACGTCATCTCAAGAGCCACACTGTATTGAAAACTTTGCTTCAGAACACCACGTCGCATTAAATATCAAGCCTAAGATAGACTCAGGCGAGACGATTTATCCTGACACAAGAACAAAATGTTCCCGCGTAACTTCATATAAAAACTACATCCCAAGTACAAAAAAACTCTCTTTGAACTCTATGGTTAAAAAGACAAGACTCTAAACACTCGAGACTAACTAAGGCATCCGAGATTCTCCAGACCACCCCAAGCCCACCTTCTCCCTTGTGGTTGCAGGTGAAGATCTCGGCCTGAGTTGTCAGAACCTTGTTTAGGCGTACAAAACACGACGTTAACAACTACTATTCACATATTTAAGCAAGTCCCCCCCTTGACGAACTAGTCTAAATATTTTCTCCAACGAATTTAGCTTGGTTTGGGCTTACAATAATTTAATGACTTCGTTTATTTAGTTATTTGAATATTTAGAGTCACATAAGTGAAGATGGATTTCTTTTTTACACGATAAGCACCATTTTATTTGATTGAGATTGTGGGTATTTATAACTCTTAAATAAAGCTGCAAAGACAAACATATCTAAATTTAAGATAAGAATTTCCCTCCATTTTGAAAAAACAATTGATAAGGGAAATGATGATGATATTTCATACTTTATACTAACATTTTGAAAATAATTATTGTAAAAGTATCGAACAGATCATAAGGTTCCCTATGCCAAACTCATCCAAACCAAGAAAGCAGATGGAATTATAAGAGGTTGTTTTAGCCCATGCGTCTGTACCTTCCAAATATTGGTATGTGGCTTTTCAAACTATCCTTAATAACACTTCCCCTTTTCAAAAACTCTTTCATCATCCTCTTGATTACAAGTTTTGATGTACCTTTGGATCCTCCTGCTGGCCGAATTTGCAGCCCTTCAATCGACATAAAATGGACCTCCAGTCTTAACTGTGCATTTTTATGGGTTATAGTCATGATTACAAAGGCTATAATTGTTTGCATATTCCCATAGGCCGAACATATGTCTCTTGGGATGTAAGATTTGATGAATTAAATTTTCCATTTGCCTCTTAACCCACCAACCAGCCCAATACATACCCCTCGTCCTCGATATCTGCTGGCCTTGGGCCTCTAATTTCTCCCAGACCTCTATCCTCCCCTACAGGCCTTCCCTTATCAAGCCCACTCAATCTTGAGCTTGCATCTACCTCTCTTCCTCACTTATCAACCTTACCCAATACCTTTTCATCTCCTTCCACCTCTTCATTACACGATTCAGGCGTCTCTCCCTCTGCGCCCTCTTCTTCCCCACTCTCGTGTCTTGACTTGGAATCTCGGCCCCCCCACCTTTCATCTTTGGTCACCCGCTCTAAAGTAAACAAATTATTTCCCTTTCATCATTCTGATGGCACAGTCCCATGGCCTCCTCCTAAACCTTCTCTCTCTCTCTCTCTCTCTCTCTCTCTCTCTCTCTCTCTCTCTCTCTCATGATCTCCCAGTCTCCTTCCATTCTTGAAGAACCCACTTCCTATACAGAGGCTTCCAAGTACCTCGAGTGGCGCACTGCCATGGATATCGAGTTTCAAGCCCTCCTGCACAACCAAACTTGGGATCTGGTACCCTTCTCTTCTAATCTTAATACTTTGAGTTCTAAATGGGTTATCAAAACCAAATGACTTGCTGATGGCACCCTTGAACACTGCAAAGCATGTCTGGTGGCCAAGGGATTTCATCAGCAAGATGATATAGACTATACTGAAATGTTTAATCCTGTTGTGAAGCTAGTCACAATTCGTCTTCTCACTTCTCCGGCCGTGACTTCAAATTGGCCACTACATTAGTTGGACATACAAAATGCTTTTCTCCATGGTGATTTGGAGGAAGCTGTATAAATGCAGCAACCCTCTGGGTTTGTCAATCTGGATTTCCCCACTCATGTCTATAAGTTGACAAAGTCCATTTATGGACTCAAACAAGCCCCTAGGGCCTGATTCTCTAAACTGAGTGATAGATTACTCTCTCTTAGGTTTCAAAGTTCTAAATTTAATTCTTCATTATTTACTCTTCATCCTTATCCTCATTCAATTCATATTTTAATTTACGTTGATGACATTATTGTTATTGGATCTAATGTTTCTCTTATTTCAAATTTCATTGATGCTTTTCAGTCTTATTTTCTTGTTAAAGATCTAGGTCCGTTGTATATTTTCTTAAGCATTGAGGTTTTTCGTAATTCATCTGGCTTATTCATGTCTCAATCCAAGTATATTTGTGACCTATCACATCGGACCGATATGAATAATTCCAAACTTATATCTACCCCCATGTCCTCCTTCATCAAACTCACTGCCCTAGATGGTCCTTCATTTGAAGATCCTCAATTATACCGAAGTGTGGCGGGTAGCCTGCAATATCTGGTATTTACTCGGCCAGATATCTCCTTTTCAGTTAACAAAGTGTGTCAGTTTATGCACTGTCCTCGTTTGCCTCATTGATAAGCAGTCAAACAAATTCTTCGTTACCTACGTCTTACTCAATAGTTTGGTCTTCATTTTTCTTCATCCTCTTCCTCCACTCTTTCTGCGTACTCCGATGCTGATTGGGCTGGTTGCCTTGATGACTGCAAGTCTACTAGTGGTTTTTGTATCTGCTTTGGATCACACCTAATCTCTTGGGGTTCTAAGAAGCAACCCATTATTGCTTGATCCTCTACTAATTCTGAGTATAAGGTTGTAGCTAATACAACATGTGAAATTATGTGGTTACAATCACTAATGAAAGAACTTGGTATTTTTCTTCCTGAGCCACCTACTCTGTGGTGTAACAATTTGGGTGCGACTTATTTATCTGTAAATCCTATCATGCATTCTCGCATTAAACATGTTGACCTTGATTATCATTTTATTCGTGATCGAGTGGCAACCAAAGCTCTCAAGGTTTCTTTTGTGACTAGCAAAGATCAGCTTGCTGACATTTTTACTAAGCCACTCTCCACAGCTCGATTCATTCTCTTACGCTCAAGCCTCACTATTTGCTCAATGTTGCTTGATTCACGGGGGGTTGTTAAGAAATAGAATTTCTTTGGAGCAGAACATGATAGTTTGAGAAGCACCAATAGAAATATGGAGGTGACTCTAGAAGACTCTAGGAAAAATGTTGCACCATTGGAGGGAGAAATTCTACGCTAGGTATCAGAAGGAATAATCTAGAAAATATTCCTCATAATTGATTCTGTTATTGTATATTTGAGATATAAAATATTCCAACTGTGGAATATATATCTGTGATGTAAAAAGGCTCTATAAATACATTGTAAACATCCAGTATAGAGGTATAAAAAAAAGGGACGATGTCTTTTACCATGAATGAAGCAATACTCCTTTGAGGACTTTCTTCATCACTTGCTGTGCTATGTTATTTTTATACTTTATCAGGAAATAATTTTCATTTCATCTTATTTCATTCTAAAACATTACTCAAACACAAACATTTTCAAACTAATAATTACAACCTTTTGAAATTAATCAATACAATTTTCTCAATCTTTCAAACAAAACACAAAAAATAATTCAACTTTTTCAAATTCAAAACAAAAATTATATTAAAAAATTATATTCTAATAATATTTTAATTTTATAACATTTAACTAAAACTATCTCACTACTATTCACAAATCTTCATACGACTATTAGGGGTAATAACTGGTTCGGTCCAGTTTTAAACAAAATTTAGGACCGAACCAGTATGTACCAGTTTTGTATTTTTAAAAACCGATTATACACCAGTTATCCCCTAAATCGATACATCCGGTTTTACCAATTCCGGTCCAGTTTTAATAAAATTTAAATTATAATTAATATACATTATATACTAATATATATTAGTATTACTAATTTACTAATGTATTATGTACTTATCAAAAAGAATATATTGAGAATTTATTAGGCCATAAAAATTTAGTAAAAATATTTGAGTGATTTTCTTTCTTTTTTGGTAAATAATATTTTAGTGATCTTATTTATTACTTTGGTATATAAATTAAAATATTTTGATAGTTAGGATTTTTTTTTTCAATTGATGTGATTTATTAATTTGAATTTAAAATTTTACAATTTCAGTTTATTTTTAAATTAATTTATGTTATTATATAATATAATATATAATATTAAAAAAAATTTAAAATATATATTATATAGAACAGGTCCGGTCCGGGCTTAAAAAGCCTAGAATCGGAACTGGACCAGTTTCGGCCGGTTTTGCCATTATAGAAACCGGTTTTAGACCTGTTCAAGTCGGTCCGGTCTAGTTTTCCAATTTTTTATTTTATTTTATTTTTTATTTTTATACCCCACTATTTATAAAATATTTATCTAATCTTATTCTTTAAGCATCCCTTAAACAATTCTTTTAAGATGGGTATAATTTTGGATTGGGATCGAGCATGGTTGGTCCTTTTGACGAATTGGGCTACATTTGTATATGCTAAAGATATTTTCCGCTTGGTTTGGGCTGAAAAGAGTTTACTAAATGACTTATCCCATCCAAATATCCTTACGAATATGTTTGGCAATAAGAGTTTTTTTTCTTATTATTCGAATCTTTGTATCAAAATAATCAAAATATTTTTTCTCTATTTTTTAACTATAAAAATTAAAACAACTTTTACAATACTAAATATAAACTGGTACAAATATATTCTTCCAACTTTCAAATATATTTTTAATAAGTTTTGTCACTTTTTTAAAAAGAAAATGTTAATATGACTCTCAAACGTGTCTACTCATATTTTTTTCATTTGTAAGTATCTTGGTAGCTTGTTATGCAAGCAATATGTATGAATCGAGAAGAATAACCACTTTAATATTTTTCATTTGTAGTTTGTACCCCAGTTATGGCCTGCAAGGAATTCTACTTTGGTTTGTACTATGACTTCTCATCTGCTGCACTCGAGAGTCAAGCCATTACTTTTCATTGAACGTACACATCGTTCCTGAATAGCACCTGCATCTTATCTGAATCTTTTCATTGAACTCCAAAACGTGATGATATCCATACACATTATTTTCGACTGTTTTACTAATAATTTTTTTTCCCTTTTTCTATTTAAATTTGGATTAGAAATTCTAGAATATGACATTCCAGCATAAATTAAAAAAAAATAAATTTAATCAACCAACATAATTATATAAATTAATTCAAAAAATTCAATTTTATAAAAATTAACTTAAAGTAAAAGAAAGTAAGTTTTTATAAAATTAAATTTATTTTTAATTAAATTACATGATTACGTTAGCTAATTGAATTTATTTATTTTTAATTATGCAAAAATGTAATATTAGAGATTTTTAATCCAGATTCAAAGAACAAAATTAAAAAAAAAAATACATAAATAGTAAAGCAGTAATAAAGAAAGTTTAAAGGTATCATTTTTCACTCCAAAATCATATCATATCTTTATCATTTGCACAAATACTAAGTTTTTTTTTATCTGCATGACTCATCTAGCATGAGATTGAAAATTTAAAAGAGAAATGATATTTGCAGTTACAGAATGCCATAAGCGCCGCGTACTTCTTTTGAAAAGATTTGGTAAATATATAACTCACATGTAAAAATTAATTTTTTAATAGTGGACCTTACATTTTTCAAAAGAATATACAACACTAGTAGTCAGAATATTCACATATTCTATCCGATGTCAATTTTCAATTATAAATTTTTTTTGAGTTCTTATATATGCAATCAGCATGAGTAACCGTTAGGGAATCGATTCTACCCAATTAGCCGATTTATTATTTTGAAAAAAAAAGGACAAGACAAAACACAACAAGGAAAAGAAAAGGACGGCACCGCCAACTCCCCAACTACAACCCGAGGAAAAACTCCAGGCAAGTGTGAGGCCATGGAATTGGAAACCAATCACTATCAATTCCATTCTAATTCTTGATGTCCCTCACTCTTCCCAAATCTAGTTCCATTCTCTCGTGCTCTTCAAGCTTCTCTTCTCATTCCTCATTTTTCTTCCTCCTCCACTCTCTCCAACCACTCCTAAAAATTTGATACTATTGCTGTAATCCAAACACCACTTCCATCTACTCAACTAAATCCATAAACCTCTCTCTGTACTACCGTTTTGCAATGCACGGTCCCTTTAATTTTTGGCCCATTAAACCCCACGCCATTTTGTTCCTCTCTCTCTATGCTCTAATGCATGGTCCCTTTAACTTTTGGCCCCTTTAATTTTTTACCCTTTTTACAACTTCATTCCTATGCTCTAATGAAAACACATACATCGATTTGTTCCTCCTCCACGGACTCTGAGGCTTATTCCTCTACCACAACACCATTCCTCCTACGTTTGTGTTGTTGATCCGCCTAAGAGTTGCTCGAACTCTGCTTCGGGTTTGATCTCGGTTCCACGGACTTGGGGAAGACTGCTTTGTGAGTTAGGGAAGACGAAGGGGCCTCTGTGATTTGGGAGAAGACGAATTTGGCTTGTTTTTGGTTTTGGGTAAGGGATATGAAAACGGTGCTTTTCATTTTTTTTTTCCACGTGGGGCGCGTTACGCCGCGGTTCCCTTCTGCGATTGTGTCCAGCTTTTTCAATTTTTTTTAACTATAACGTGGCTCATGGAGGCCACCCTCTTGGGTTTTGGTGGTCAAATGACCATCACTTCTAGTAGCCGACCGATCAATGTAATTTTTTAAAAACAAAATCATGAAAATAAACTTAAATATATTGTTGAATCCAAGGTTTCAAACTTATATATATATATATATATATATGTGTGTGTGTGTATATATATATATATATACACATATAGATTTTAATGATAACAAATGAATTCAAATGTAAAGGAGTCTCAAGTTTAAGTTGTCTGCACAATGAAACCAAGCACTTCAACGAACCAAGCATGAGCAAGAAAGGGAACAAGCTTACAAATAAATCTCTTAAAATAATTTTGTACATCTTTTAAAAAAATTCGACATTAGATTAAGGCTAAAAAAGAATCTTTTCTCATAAAGTATTAAATTGCATTTTTCACATGTGCATGATATATTTGAAAATCAAAAGTTTGAAATTTAAATTTTTGAAAAATGATTGATTGTCATCTTTCATATGTGAATGACAGGATAAAAAGTTTAAATTTTGAAAATTTGAAAGATGATTTATTGTCATCTTTTATATGTGCATGTGCATGTGCATGTGCATGTTTTGTTTGAAAATCTTGAAAAGTGATTGATACTCTTTTTGACATATGCAAAAGGTAGATGATTTTGTTTGAAAATTTTGAAAAGTAAATAATACTCCTTTTGTCTTATGCGAAAAGTAAAATATTTGATTTGAAAATTTTGAAAAGTGAATGATGTTGTTCTTGATAATTGCAAAAAGGAGAAACTTTTATTTGAAAATTTTGAAATGTGAGTGGTGCTCCTTTTTGACATGTGAATCTTTTTAAATTCGAAAATGAAGTCTCATATGCCTATAAATAGCTCAATTGAGATCTTCAAATTTTATATAATAACATACACACATCAATTGCAAGTTTTACAACATTCATTGAAAACTTTCAATCTCTCTTCTCTAAACACTGAACCTTAACCCCTGTTCATTTTGAGAAAGATATAATTTTGTGTTGTATTATTTTCATTTTACTCATTGAAGAGTGTTCACTGATAATTTACCCACCATCAGCTCTAGCATCAGTAAAAGAGTGTGTATAACTTTTGTACGTGTAGAAGGTATTCTACACAGAAAATAGTTGAATCACCACGTATAAGATAATTGTAAGTGTAAATGGTGTTCTACACATACTTCTTGTAGCGATACTATTCAAAAGTGTAATAGGTTTTTATCTCCACCTAAAGGAGGTTCAATAGTGAATTTGGGAATCCTCAAAAGTTATCTTGAGGTGAGGACGTAGGTAGTGGGGCTGAACCTCATTAAAATATTAAGTTTGTTTCCCTTTTACCGTTACTCTTTATATTTACTGATGTTTCCTATTTTGTTTAAATTTTATATTGTGTATTTGATTTATAATTGTCAGTTTTTAAATACAACCCAATATACCCCTTCTTATGTTAGTCATCTGGGCAACAATTGGTATCAGAGTAAAGGCTCTTTTGTAAGATTAAATATCTTTTGAGTTAAGATGGTTAAAATTGCAGCTACCTTTGGTAAGGTCAATCTAGCAGTCGGCTTCCATTATTTTGTAGAGACAATTACACATTTTGAAAAATTAGAATGAAAATATTCTTTCAGGCTCAATGTCAAGAAATTTAGAAACTTTTTGTAAAATGACCTTATATCCCAACAAAAGTTGTTGATGGAGTAAAAACGGAAGAAGAAGAGTTGGATCGTGAAGGCGAGAGAATTCTAACATTGAATTCAATGGCTATAAATTTTTTATATAGTGCTTTCGATGAGAATAAATTTAATAGAATAATGACTTGCAAGATGACAAAGGCAATTTGGGATAACATGGAAGTGTCTTATGAAGGAACTTCGAAAGTCAAGAAATCAAAAATTTATATTGTTACTCATGATTATGAAATGTTTAAAATGAATGATGATGAATCTATTTCTACTATGTACATTCATTTACTAACATTATAGCCAGCTTGACAACTCTTGACAAGGTTTATTCTAGCTCGAAGATAGTAAGAAAAATTCTCAATTCTCTACTAAAATGCTGGCGAAAGTGACGAAGATTCTTGAAGCTAAAGACCTAAGAAACTCGAGATAAATGAACTCATTGGGTCACTTACCACCCATGAGTACACATTGAAAAGAGGAGAATAAAAAAGAAAGCTAAAGAAGAGCTTGGCACTTAATGTTGTTCCTCATGAAAGCAAAAGTGATGAAAATGAGGAAACTAACGATAAAGATAAAGAAGTTGCAATGATAACAATGAGAATTAAGAGATTCTTAAAGAAAAATAAATCTCATTCAAGAAAATCCATCAAAAAGTCTTGCAAGAAAGATACAAGTAAAAATAACTTTTAACTTGTTACAAATACAATAAGCCTAGATATATCAAGGCAAATTGTCCTCTGCTAAAGAAAGATCGAAACAAGGGCAAGAAAGTACTGAAATGTACATGGGATGATGATTCAAGTAGCTTAGACAACAAAGCAAGTAATGGAGAAAATCTTTATCTTTTGGCTAAAGATGACCTTGAGGAAACAAATCTTGACAATATTGAAAATCACTCATATGAAAAATTGCAAAATGTTTTGGAAGAGGTATATGAGGAACTTGAAAAATTGGGTATCAAATATACTACTTGGAAAAAGAAAAATTCTTCGTTGATAAACAAAATTGATGGTTTAAGAAAAGAAAACATTGTTTCGAAAGATGAAAATCATTAGTTGAAGAAGAATGTGATTGATTTAGAAAAGATTGTTGAAAATGTTACAAACAGAAAAAAGAAATTTTGAAAAATTTCTTGATAGTCAAATATGTGTTTTTGACAAAGCAGGCTCGGGATACATGTCAAAACAAAAATATAAACCTTATAAAAATTTCTTTGATAATCCTTCTAAATCAAAGTCCAATATTCAAAATGTATTTCATAAAAATAACTTTTTCAAAGAAGATACTATTACAATCGCTTAAGTTCTTCATGTATGTCACATGTTATTTACAATTTTTGTAATAAAAATTGTCATAATTATCATGCTTGTCATATTAGAAGGAAACATACAATGACTATTAGGACCATATAGTACCTAAAATTCTTTTTTCTTCTAATACTAATAAATGAAGGACCCAAAGAACTTGGGTACCGAGAAAAATAATTTTAATTATTTTTATAGATATGCATGAAGTCCTCCATAAACAAAATCAAATGGTTTTTAGACAATAGATGTTCAAGACACATGACGGGAGATAAGACTAAGTTCATTGATCTTACATCTAAAGAAGGACACATGACATTTGAAGATAACTCGAAAGGGAAGATCGTAGGAATAGGTAAAATTGGTGATCAGTCTTCTTTCATAATTGAAGATGTTCTACTTGTTGAAAGTCTAGAAGCATTGGATCTTTAAAATTTGATAAATTTATGTTTGAAATCACTGCATTGGATTCACCAAACAGTAAAATCTGAAACTTTGAGTTACAGTGCATTCCAATTCATCTTCAAATTTGAGGACTTACTATTCACACTTTATAGCCATTATTTTTTTTACTTAAATTATTGTTTTTCAATTTTGAACCACAATATACTTAAGTTGGGAAACAATAATTTAAGCGTCAAATTAAATTATTAATTAATATAGTTAATGTAATTGTAAAATATGAAAAAATAAATAAAAAATATTATTATTAAAAAAATAATATTATATTATTATTTTGACTAATCTAATAGTTAATCTTATGTAGAGTTATGGCTAGGGAAGTTTTAAATTTATGAAAAATATGTACTTTTCATAAAATCTTAGAGATAAATTTGATGAAACCAACCTTAATCTCTAAGTAAAATCTTTTGAGCATAAGTCAATTATGTGATAAAAGATTTACAGTTACTTTCAAAAGGAATAAGTGCATTATTTTGAATGATCATAGTTGCAATGTTTGTTTTATTACATTTAGAAGCAACAATGTTTATACTATTGAATTTGAAGAAATTACCTCATAGGAAGCTATTTGTTTTTCAACTCAAAATGAAACTAGTTGGTTATAGCATAGACAGAAGACTAGGTCATGCCAACATGGAACTTATTTTCAAACTTTTAAAAAATGATCTTGTGAAAGGTTTATCTAAGGTAAAGACAAAATCTATGATGCATGCTAATTTGGTAAACAAACAAATACTTCTTTTAAAACAAATAAACATATTTCCACTACTAGATCACTGCAACTGATACATATGGATATTTTTGGATCAAGTTGCAAGTCTAGGATGAAAATATTGTGCATTTGTTATTGTTGATGATTTCTCTTTGGGTCATATTTTTTGCTCATAAAGATTAGGCATATAATGCCTTCACCAAGTTATGCAAGAGAATTCAAAATGAAAAGGGTTATACTATTTCAAGCATCCAAAGTAATAGGGGGAAAGAGTTTATTAATAAAGATATTGAAATTTTTTGTGATGAAAATGGTACTGTGCATAATTTCTCTGCTCCTCGGACTTCTCAACAAAATAGAATAGTAGGGAGGAAGAACAAATCTCTTCAAGAGATGGCAAGAACAATGATAACTTGCCTAGTTAGTTTTGGGACGAATCGGTAAGTATTGCATATTAAGTTATAAATAGAGTTTTGTTAAGGTCTAAGTTAGATAAACCCCATATGAGCTTTGGAATGGGAAAAAAAAATTTAATATTGGTTACTTTCATGTATTTGGATGCAAATGTTTCATTTGAATGATAGGGATAATTTAGACAAATTTGATGCAAGATCTTATGAAGGTATCTTTTTTGGGTATTCTATTAATAGTAAAGCTTCTAATGTATTCAATAAAAAGACTTTGACCGTACAAAAATCTATGCATGTATTATTTGATGAATCTAATCCTGTACTTTCTAAAAAATCTGTTGATGAATAAACAGAAGGTATAAATAATATGAAGAGTCTCAATCTTAACAAAGAAAACATAATAGAGGAAGTCCAACATGAAGATAGAAAGATCATCAAAACTTAATGCAAGATGCAACTAAACAATCGAGACTTGTAAAAGAACATCCAACGGAACAAATTCTAGGAAAACCTTCACGAGGTGTAAGTACTCGATCATCTCTTAGAAATATTTGTATTTATACTAGTTTCCTATCTCAGATTGAATCCAAAAATATTGATGAAGCACTTCTTGATGAATATTGGATTCTAACTATGCAAGAAGAGTTTAATCAATTTGAAAGAAATAATATTTGGACATTTGTTCCTATATCCAAAAACCATACTATTATTGAAACCAAATGGATTTTAGAAACAAGAAAGATGAGTCTGGAGTCATCATTAGAAACAAAAAGATTTTATGCAAATTAGATCAAGCTGAAGATTGCTTTTATAGAAATAAAAATAAGAACAAGACAAACTAGCATATCTTCAAATCTTACTTAGTCAAAATTACAATATATGCTAGATGTATCCGGTTATGGGGATATTCAAATGTACTGGTAGAGTTCCAAACGGTTGATATGTATATATCCCAGCATGTATCTAGTGATGGATTCAAGTTTCTCTTGATGAATGTATGGATGATGACATTTCTCTTAAAAAAAATAAAACAGTTGCCAAGAATACTTATTTGTTGACGACGTATAAAATAATAAGTGGATCCAATATATAAAATATTTAATTAATTAAGTGAAGTAAAGAATTAAAATTGGAATTCACGATTATGTTCTGATAATACGTGAAATCAACACTTATCTTGAAGAAAAATAAAGTAAGTAAATTTAGTCATTTATATTTATAATAACGTTATTTATCTTAAAATAATGACTTTTGAGTGAACGTTTAAGCTTCTTTGCGGAGGGCATACTCTCGACGATAGAGGGAGAAAAGAACAAATAGAAACAAACACAGAAGTTCAGAACAAAACATTATAATTAAAAAAAAAAACATTAGAGAAAGAAGAAAACACAACCACTGCCATCGTTATATTTTAAACTATTATAAATCAATCGGACAAAGGTAACTCTAATCCAATAATCACAATCTGCAGAAATTATATTGATATAGAAACAAATGAACATGAAGTAGGTGGGACCAAATAACAAGAGAAATGCTAGCTGCCAATAACAAATATTAAGATCAACTAAAATAGCTCTCGCATGATCTAACACTATGGTTATATCTTGAACACTCTCAACCCAACCCTCCTCCTCCACTCTTTACTTCAGGAAATTTTTAGAAAGTGAAATTTCTAAAAACATACAAACAATATGGTTACGGCAGACGAGCAGCAATAGACCCAGAATTCAGAGTGTTGTAGACAATAAACTGTGTTTTCACGAATCGGGTGGGGAATCCGAGTTGTTCCCAGTTGGATTTGCGGCCCAGGTTGTGGAATTTGGGGTGAGAGAGGGTTCAGTTTCGGTGCGATTCTGTCCGAACCTAGCCACCAGGGAGCAGAGTGTGGCCTCCAGGCTTTTGAGAATGTTACCCATGATCAGACCTCTCCTCGGAGGTTCAATTTTTTTGTGGGTGTTCTTGGCTTTCGATTCTGTGACTGTCATTTTCGTGATTTTTGCATCCATTTTTTGGAAGGCAGAGAGAAAGGGTGCTGAGAAACAGAGGTGTAAAGAGCAAAGAACAGAGACGAAACAGAGACAGAGAGAGAGAGAGAGAGATGGAACCAAAAGAGGTACTGCGAAGTTATATTTTATAGGAAAATCCTACTCTTGGTGGTGCCAGATTTTGTTACACGAAAAATTCTATTCTTAAGCCTCGTACACCACACACCATCAGTTTTATAATTTTTTTAATTTTATTTTCTTATCAAATGTATAGTATATGAATTATGAGTAAAATAATTCAATTATTTTAAGAATAATAAAATAAAAAAAAAATTTTAAAAAAATAAAAAAAAATAAAAAAAATTATGGTGTGTGGTGTATGGGCTTATGAGTAGCAATGCTCTTGTTACATATGTCGATAAGATCCAAATTTCCAATAGATCGATATATATATATATATATAATAATTGGAATAACAAAATTCAAAATGAATTATAAAATTCGAACAAAGAAAAATACCAAGTCTTCAAAAAGAACTACAAAAAAAAATCCTATAAATTGCATTGATATAATAAGTTACATATATTCCAAAATAAAGAGATCTAGGTTTCGTTTATTTTCACAGATGAGATGAGATGATAAAATTAAAATTAAAAATTGAATAAAATATTATTAGAATATATATTTTTTAATATTATTTTATTTTAAGATTTGAAAAAGTTGAATTATTTATTTTATTTTACATAAAAATTTAAAAAAATTATAATAATTAAATAGAATGAGATAAGTTAAGAGGAGTTGTAAAAATAAACGAGATCTTATAGTTTAATTTATTACATCATATTTAGAAAATAAATTTTCAAAATTCACTCCCTACAGGAGACGAGTTTTTCTCCAAATAAGACAATTTTTTTTTTCCCTGAAAGCAGACTTATTGTATCAACGTAGGCGTGTTTCTACAAGTTGCTTGGTTAGCAAGGGACTTTTTTGGGCCATATTATGTAGTTCTAACTGCTTTAATTTTGTTATTTAAAAAAAAAAGCTTTAATTTTAAAGTTTCCACGTTAAAAAGATTCCAATCTTATAAAGGAACACGCCTTTTTTTAAATAGAAGGTTCCAATCTTATAGTTGGCTGTGTTGGGCAAGTCAACAACGTCAATATATCTGAGCTGTCATCCGATGTCTTTATTGTTTTATTTAGGAAAAATCTACTTGCAAGTTCGCGTATCAATTCGTGCACCGATATTAATATATAATATATATGTTTAATGAAATGATATGAATTAAAGATAAAAGTAATTTTTATGATATAAAAAATTTTCTTCTTCTCTCAAAATATTTTTTTTTAAATAAAAAAAATTATCGGTACGCGATATGGTGCACAAACTCACTTGTACCTAACAAAACCCTTTTATAAAACAGTTATAAAGAGAAGAGATGAGAAATTTTTCACTTACCACCCGGCGTGATACTTCCTTTCCTCAAAATAAAGGTAAGAGAGATTTAGGATACATATGTTAAATGAGATGAGATGAGATGAATTTTTTTTTTCCATAATTTTCTTTCAAAATATTACTTAAATATTATATATTTTTCAATTTTAAATATTTAATTTTTTTTATTTAATTATTATCTAATTATTATGTCTTTTACAAATTTCAAAACAAAAATCAATACAATTTTTTTCAGACTTCAAAATAAAAATGACATTAAAAAACTATATTCAAACAACTTTATAACTTTATAATATCTTTAATCAATTTTTTCTCCTTCATTTCTCAAAAAATATCTTAACTTAAATCATTTCATTACTATTTATAATTCTACAAACAATATTAGTACTACTATTTATAGAATCCTGATATACTTCAAGTGTCCAAACGAGCGACTTTCAATTTGAGTGTCTTTGTATTCTCTTTTACAAAGGCATTTCAACTAAATTTACAACGGTTCTCTAGCAAATAAAAGAAAGGTATTTGTTAGTTGTCGCGTTTAAATAAAAAGAATTTGATTTTTTTAGAGTTTTTTTATCAGTGTATTTGGATGTTGAACTGAATTGAGTTGAGTTAAGATAATAAAATATTATTAGAATGTTATTATTTATTATTATTATTATTATTTTAGAATTTAAAAAATTGAATTGTTTATTATATTTTATGTTAAAATTTGAAAAAATTATAATAATGAGTTGAGATGAGTTGAGGTTCCAAACGAATGCGCTTCTAAAGCTTAGAGTTAAGGAGAAAGATGGATGTTTCATAATATTTATTAATGAACATAAATAATTGTCTGAGAAAATTAAAACTCTAGAAAATCCAAATGGTAAATAACAATCCTTTTGAAGATAAGGATTACAAAATTCCCACGTAAAGAGTTGTCTTACTAACTAGAAAATGTCAAGCTTTTTTTTGTTTTAATGCCCATTTATATCCCGGCCTACTTGTACTGTTGCGTTCCTAAGCACGCGGGTTGACTGTAGGGGACTTAATCCCAATCTAAACGTCGCGGATGGTACACATGTAATGAATTTGGAGGTCACAAAAGATGATATCAACACGGTATTTTATGATAGCGATTTTCCAACATATTTTCCATTGTTAAGGGACGAACATCTTATCAATATGAATAGATATATAAAATGAAAGATACTATATTCATTGTTATCTGTATAGAGTTTTTAGACAATAACTTGATAGCATATCTTTAAATACAGATCAAAATTCACCTTTTCATTTTCGGTGTGTTCATGTTTTATTAATAAATGGACAATAAACTCATGCTTAAATGAGACTTCTTACTTAATTCTTAGCATCATAAAAAGATATGAACATAAGGTTATACCAACAAAGAAAACACAGAATATGCGTAAAAAGCATAAATGCCCATTTTTTATATTGAAGGTTGACACAATATTTTTCCATTTTTTTGAGAAAATCTTTTGTGAAAAAAAAAAAAGTTGACATTGAAAAATTATGCTCTTGCATGCTTCTACTTTCAAAAGTGAAGAACACTTACGAAAGTTCCAAAAAAAAAAAAATCTTCTCATCATCTACTATTTATTAGTTCACCTCATACCTTAAGAAAAACACCCCCACACCCTATAACTATAGAAAAAAGATTGACAAGATTTTGAACAAATTTAATGAATGGATGTCCAAGACACTAGTGCCGAGATTCGTTCATGCACATTAGCAATCATTTTTGAAAAAGAAGTAGAAGAAGCCACCATTGAGTGTTGAAACATGTAGACGTTGTTTTCACACGCACCTCTTAGTAGGATCGCCCTCGTTGTCTGTTCCTTCACAAGAAAATGAAATGGATGAAACTCAATAAAAACATTATTTTGCTTTGTCAAATGATGAACTGAAATTAAATTCTTGTGAATATTGAGAATACAGAGTGCTTCATGTAAATGAAAATTTGTATTTGGTGTAGATAAGGCCAAGGAACCAACGTGTGAGACAGCTAAACATGTACCATCACCAAGAACAACTTCGTCAGTACCATCATATTCAAAGTGAATGGATAAATTTGTAAGATCACCAGTAATATTATGAGAAGCTGTAGAATCATTAAGCCATTTATTTTCCTGAGCATGAGATGTTGCAGCACAGTTCACAGTCATTTCATTGGCTGCAACTATGGATAGTTGTTAGCCATGTGACCCATTTGATTACAAAATTGACACTTGGGCTGGTAGCGTCTTTGATTAGAGTTGGAATGGCCCGAATTAGTGTTGAAGCGTCGCTGATCACAGGGTGGCCCATTTGGGGAGCGAGATTGGCCCTGAGGCCGTGAAGGCCGATTGGCCTTATGAGAGCCTTTCGGCTGTTGAGTGCCTGAGAAACCAAATTTTCTGGTTGTGAAATTTGCAGCAACAACAAGCTACTAGGTAGTAGCTTCCATCCTCCTCAAGCAGCGCTCGTGCCCAACAAGCAAGTCGTAGAGCTCTTCAAAGGCAAGGGATTTTTCTCTTGCCCAAATAGGTGCGGCAATTTCTCAGAAGTCAGGACCCAAGCCATTAAGGACATACATGGTTAGGTCATCTTCAGAGATCGGATGGTTAATGAGAGCTATCTCATCAACCAAGGCTTTAACCACATGGAGGTAGTTTGGAACTGTTCGATTCCCATGCTGGATCAAGGTCAGTTCTTCCTTGAGTTGCATTGCCCTTGTATGCAATCAACTAGTATACATATTTTTTAATTTTTGCCATGCATCATGAGAGGTTTTGGCTGTGGCAATGAGTGGAGTGATGGATGTGGAGGCAAGGATAGCACTGAGGATTAGATTATCTTGCCAAATCCAGTGATTTTTTTTGGCGATAGATGATGGAGTTCCATCGGAATAAAGACATTAAGAAACACCATTAACATAATCCATGAGATCATAGCGAATTAGAAGTGCTTCAACTTGGGCACATCATTATGGAAAGATTGAGGGAGTGAGCTTCTCATTGATTTGAGATGTAATGTTGAAGACAACAAGTAGATTTTCGATGGAAGAGGATGGCTGAGTGTTTGGGTTTGCGGAAGACATTTTTGGGATCGAAAACTTGTTAGAGGAATGGTCTCCTGATACCATATAGAGAAAAGATTATTGCAAGAGATTTAATGGAAACTTTAACACTCATTTTATTGATTCGTCTATGGTATTATATACAAGACAATGATAAGTTAATGGTTCTATCTAAAGAAATATACGACCATTATGCCTAGGAAATTTATCAGTTACAGAGTATCAATTTCTAGAACCATATGGCATGATTTTCAGTTGGGCTTCAATTTACACAGAATATTCATAGAGATATTAGCCATTAATCATGCTATGTGTCAACTTTTATAATAAGGTGTAAGATGTGAAAATGAATAGTGGCTGATGTATAGAATTCCTATAAATAAATAAATTTTTCATCTTCAAGTTGTTAAGATTTTTGCGTTTTGTTTTCCAAAAGATCAAAATGACAAAATCAACATATTACCCTTCTTAAGTTACTATTAGTTATATGAACTATCTATTAAGATCTCATCATAAAGATTGTAAGACATGACCATCTTTATTTGACTTAAATCTCTTGACCAAATTCTAGCGTTTAGAGTGGAGATACATGTACACAAGAAGAGAATTACACAACATTGATTGAGTATTTAATGTTCTTCGAAAGACTCATTCATACAAATGACATAAGATTCACTTCATGTACTATCTCTCCAATTCAATCAAGAACTTTAGAGGATCCAAACCCACCTTTATTTCATTAATCTTAACACCATAAATAGACAAGTGTTTTATTTGCTATTTTTTTTTAACACACAGTAGAATATGATAATATAAGAGTATATTATATATATATATATATGTTCTTATCAATGTATTTTTAAGCATAACATGACGCAACGCAATAGGATGGGAGTTACTAAATAACAGAACGCGTTTTAGAAAAAAGAATTGCACCAAGTAGTGTTAACATCAATGAACGCGTATTCAACTATTACAAGAAATTCTGGAGTGTGATTTGTTTAGTAACACAATGGAAAGCAAATATACATTATGAAAGAGAATATATGGTCTGTGCTAATGTGGAGCGTGAGATTCCTTTTCCAGTTTTAAGAAAAGGATAGATACAAATATATTAATTTTCTAAATATTTTATAATGATGTTCGAAAGATCTAATGCTAATACAATCTTAGGATATGCAAGTCGTGCAGATTTGTTTTAAAAAGAAGAGGGGTCCGTCATTTAAAAAAAAAAAAAATCATATGAATTCGAGATTTACTTACTTTTTTTAAAATGAGTACTCGAGAATTATGCACCTTAAGGGTACATTTAAATGTTAAATACTTTATGAATAGTAGTAAATAATTTGTAAATATAAGTGAATTGTTTGTGAACAATAATGAAGTAGTTCGAGATGGTCTAAACTCTCAAACACAGTTCTAACCGTGCAAATATTATTGAATTTTGTTATGTACAATCACTTTCGCATATTTTTTAAGCACTTTACAGATGTGATTAATCAAAATAATTATTTTTTTATAAAAAATTAATACAATTAATCATATTAATAGAATACGTAAAGAATACGCAAAAGTGAGTGAGATATAATATTTGAATATTCATTTTTCTGAATTACTACACAATCGTGGGACCTCGCACGGATTATATTCCGGTGCTTGAGGAATCTAAAATAAGAATCAAAAAGAAAAAAAAAAATCGTAATATTTGGTGGTTTGCCTTAATGAAGAAGAAAATCCAACAAGAACCATTCTCACATATGCAGAAACTGTTGGATTGTTTAGATCTGTGAACAGTAAATCAATCTGCAGAATCCATCTTCTTCAATAATCTCACAATCAACGAAATATATTGATAGGGAAACAGCTGAACATAAACTTTTACAAACTAATTACAAATATGAGCCATGTCTGGACAGGATCTTCAACCTCCTTTACAATATTCCCATACATATCCTAAGCCCTTTCAACCCAAACCCCTTCTCCACTCTTTTGTTTTTAATCACTTCCAAAAGGGAAAAAAAAAAAAAGAATATAAAAAATGAAGATATTCTGTAACAACTACAGATACAACAGTAAGATTTTTTTTTTTTTATAAGAACAGATACAACAGTAAGATTAGACACCAATAATCCCTAAATCAATCACAGCTTCTGAAGTTATTGTTTTTGTCCGCATCAACCACCTGAATTATACCCAGTTGGAGTTGGAGCTGGGGTTGTGGAATCGGAGCTGAGAAAGCCGCCTCCAGTCTCCTCGGCGTGCTTTTCTCGGATCCCATCCACCACCACGACACCAATTGCTATCGCGATTCCTCTGAATATTCGGCGCTTGACCTCGCCTCGCCTCGGAGGTAGTCTCTGATTCTCTGCGTTCTTCGCTTTCGGCTCTGCGATCATCATTTTCTTCAAGTCTGAATCAATAGAGTCGAAGCTAGCGAGAGAGAGAGATAGGTGAACCGTGAAGCAGAGTAGGGAGATCTCCGCCGTTTATCTGCAGTACTGAAGGGTGCGAGAGAGCGATACTCTCTGTCTTTCTCGCCAGCACTTATTTATCCGTTTTCGGAAACTTGGAGGACAAGATTTCCCCAAGCAGACTTATAACGGCGACACTGTGGAGAGCTGAGTTTTTTATTGCATCAACGGCGACACTATTATAAGCCGGTTTTTGGCACTCTTCAAATTATACAAGTTTTCAAATATTACTGTTTAGAGCATTTTTATTGGATTAGTTAAAATTAAAGTATATTTTTTATGAATGTAAGATAAATTTAATATTTAGCTATTACATTCATATAATTTTCTACATTGGAATAGTCATTTTTTTTATTATATGACAATAAAATAATATAAGATAAATTTAACTTTGATTATTCACATCAAATCTCTAAATTGGATTATCCATTTATTCATTATATAGTAATGAGTAATTAATAATTTTGAAATTTTTTTAATTTTTTTAATTATGAATTTATTTTATTTTATCATATTTTACTATTCATAATATTATATATTAATTAGTAATTGTATTCTAATTATATTTTTTCAATTGTCATTTAAAATGAAGAGAGAAATAATTGATATTAAAAGGAGAGAGAAAGAAATAATATAAAAGGATTTGATGAATGAATAGTGTGTTCCAAATTTAGAAATTAGTTTGGATATTACTGTAGCTATTGGAATATAGCTAATTCAATGTGAGCAATTTATTGACCTAATAGTTAAATTCTCATTGGATTTTACTTTTAACTAATCCAATAAGAATGCTCTTAGCAGTGAGATTATGGTTTTACAATATTTTCATATTATTTGTTTTCAAAGCAATGCAAAGTTCTAGTACAATTTTTTTTTAAAAAGACCTGAAAAAAGTTTCAAACAATTATAGTGTCTAAGCATATAACAAATGTTTATATTTTTAAAGGGTTTTAGCTGTTCATGTGAATTTTACCCCAAAAAAAAAATGGGTCGGGTCATAAACTCTCTTAAAGTAATATAAGATAAGTATTATAGTCATAAGAAAATTTCATAAAAATAAACTCATAAATTGATATAGTTTTATATCATACATTAAATTTACATTATAATAAAAATAAATTTATAATCTAACTACCACATAAAACTATGTCAGTCTATAAATTTATTTTTATAAAATTTTGTATCACTAAAGCATAAGGACAATACTAATGTGCCCACCAAATGCGCACATTAATAAAATGAGTTTTTTTATTTTTCTTTTCTTTTTATTTAAGTAATTTTAAATATTTTTAATTATTAAAAAAATAAAAAATAAAAATATATGAGTAGGCATATTTGATGGATAAATTTAAAGTCATGCTATCATTTTCCTTTCTCTAATTGAAAATAAACAACACTAAATTGATTAATATTACTTTGTAAGCAATTTAAAAAAAAAAAAAAACCCCTAGTTTCAAAGGATAATTAAAGTGCCAATACTCCATCTGAAACGAAACGCGTAATGAACAGTAGTGGTCCCCGAAAGCTGACATTACTAGTCGACAATGCTGTCTGGGACAAACGACATTATTAAATGAAAAAGAGTAATGCTACATACAGTCGTGGAATGCGTAAACGCCGTGCAGTCGCTTTGAAAAAGAGTGAGGTCCACTATTAAAAAATTAATTTCTTTTCAGGTGGGTCCCTTATTTATTTACTTTTTTCAAAGCGACTGCACGGCGACTGCACGCTCACGACTGCAAGTATCATTTCTCAATGAAAAATTCTATTCTTAAATTTCATACACCACATATCATAATTTTTTTTTTAAAATTTTTTTTGGTCTTATTATTCTTAAAATAATTGAATTATTTTATTCATAATTCATATACCACATATTTAATAAGAGAATAAAATTAAAAAAATCATAAAAAAGATGATGTGTGGTGTATAAGGCTTAAGAATAAAATTTTTCTAATAAATAAGTCAAATCCTAAAGTACAATAAAATGCCCAACATAGCTTTAGTTCTAAATGGCAATTCATTTCACCGTACGAATTAAGTTAGAAGATAATATCTTGAATTCACATTTCACTTTAAAAAATACTTACTTATATAATTTTTTCTTAAAAAAATAATATTATATATAATTTTACGATGTGTAAATCTTACATACGTATTTTGAGAATTAATAGAACCTACCGTTATGATGAAGATTTTTCATATAGATACACATATTTATTCAATTGTTTTTTAAAAAAATACAATTAAACTTGCACTGTTGCACACCCTAACCTTGTACGGATTATTTTCTTAGAAAAATATATAACACACCTGTTTTATAATCTCTATTATATAACTCTTCAAAAAAATATTATCAAAACAAATATATTTTTTAAATAATTGTTAAATATTGTGTTTTGCGGCATAAAATAAATCAATAAATAACACGTACCATACATGCATTGATGCAAAGCTCAATAACCATTAGTTTTGCACCAAGGAATCGTCATCCAACACGTCATTGGATTACGATTTCAGACAAGTTACTTACACTAATTAATTATAATGGCAAACAAAAATTTCAACGTCGAAGAGATTGGTTGTTGGAAAACCGTGTCACCTATTAAGTTGTGGTCACGGTTCGTCTAGTGAGAGTTTTTTTTTTTTTTTCCCCTCAAAAGAAGTGCTATAATCAAAAGAATATTTTATAAAAATAAATGTATAAATTGATACAGTCCATGTGATACGTTATGTATGGCCAAGGAAAGAGCGGCATGCGTTTAATGAGAAAACTCGGATGCATAGCTAGCGAGGAAAGGATAATAAGGGGATCCACACGAGATAAGGCGACTAAAGAATAAATTTAATAAAATACACTGTATATAATTGATGATGGAACACTTAAACTGTATTTGAATGTTGAACTGAGTTGAGTTTTCTATTAATAATAATGAGTTGAGATAGTAGAGTGAGTTATGTGGAGTCCATCTAAGATGAATTTAGATGTGTTTAGATGTTAATATGAGTATAGATGCATTTATGAGAAGTTGAAAAAAGTTTTGAGTACCACGTGTAAAGAGGTGTTGACTTGAAAAAAGTTGTAGGTCCCACATATAAAAAGGTTTTGAGTTGAAATGAGTTTAGTGACGACATAAGAGTTGAGTATTTGGATATTAAAAGAGATCTATATATGAACCAAACTCAGCTGATCACCTGAGTGCAGTCAAAGATTCAAACGAGCCCTTAAGGTAGGTTTGAGGCCTAAGATGAAACACATAATTTGTATTTGATATCATTTCATCTCATCTCATCTTATAATTCAAATACAAAATTTTTAAACTAATATGTTGATGTTGTATTTCACACGCCCTTGGGCTAGGCCCAGAAACTCAGGTCTTTAGAGTTGGGCCTCGGACGATGCTGTGTGTGAGCCCCAACAATGGAGCGGTGCGACTGTATGGTGTCGGTTCGTACATCCTTGGCGATGAACAATATTTAAATGCAGAAAATAAAGAGATGAACACACAGATTTTACGTGGTTCGACACTAGGTTTACGTCTACATGGGTTTGGAGATGGGAGATTCTACTATAATAAGCTTGTTTACAATCTCTCATAACCTCTCATTTCTTTCTATACAATGGAAGCTATAGAGGTATTTACTAGAAAATAACTTATCTCTGGAGCTCTCTGGATAAAGAAGAAGTTCCCCCAATCGGAAGAAGTCAAAAGATCATAAGATCCATCGTTAAAATGTCCCCCATTTGTCAGTTTCCATTACCCTCTATTGCCTATCCCTCACTTGCTTTGAGTCACTTCCATATTTTTTCTGTCCTGACACTTTACAACTTATATTTTCTTGTTTTATGTCAAATCACTCATTTTTCTCTTCGGACATTACTTTTCTCTCATTCTCCGCTTACACTTCTATACCTCTCATTTCTTGACCCTCAATCTTCTCTATTATTTAATCTTCCAGTGAATCCCCCCAGTGGTTGGGCCTAGAACATTCTATAGATGGAGAAAAACCCATTTACATAATCATTATAATTTTTTCAAAATTTCAAATAAAAAATAAAAAATAATTTTAACTTTTTCAAATCTCTAAACAAAAATTATATTATAAAATTATATTATTACAATATTTTAACTTTATAGTATTTTTTATTCAATCTTTTCTTTCTCTTTTCTCGAAACCAAAAAAGTACTCAACTCAAACCATCTCATTACTATTCATAAACTATCTTATTACTATTCACAAAATTATCATCTTATCTCACTTTCTAAACCAGTTCTTAATCATACTTGACCCGAAATCACCACTAATTGAATCTTTCTTCCCCAAAATATGTCCGAACGGAATCGGATACTTGTACTAGCTAGAAGGCACCATTAACGACAGAATCATGCTTCGAAACAAATGTTACCATATCATGTCTTTAAAATTGAGCCATACAAGGGAGTATACCATACTGATCTTCTTAGTGTTTATAAATGGGTTGCCATGTACGTTTTGGGTGTTAACTCTCTCTCCCCCATATTTCTACTATCAAGAGAAGTGATTATATCTCTAAATTAATTGTCAGATGTATCTCCCACTAGATTTTCCGATACTTGATCTGGTTGTAGACTACAGAAGATATTGTCAAAATTTGGATTAATATGTTAGATATATTTTACAGTAAAAATAACTTCACAATTTGATATATTTCATCAATTCATGTTATTTTATGATTTTTTTTTTATTTGTCAAATTCTTTTGTAGTTAAAAAAATTCACTTTTTTTAAAACAAGTGCACCCTATGTTTGAAAAAAAAAATCTTTTTTTAAATTCCAAAAAATAATTTTTTTTAAAATTTAAAAAAGTTGAATTGTTTATTATATTTTATGTTGAGATTTAAAAAAAGTATAATGATGAATTGAGATGAGTTTCAGATCTAAACTCCTCCTAAGATTGATGTTCATTTAAAGGACTTAATTAAGGCAGTTTTTGTTTTCTTTTCAGTTTGCTAATGATCGCAACACACACATATTAAGATTAAAAAAAAGGAAAAACGTTAGATATACACAGATATCTTATAAAAAATAAGTTTGGATGATTGCTTGGTTTAAAACATCAGATCTATTTTATAGTTTGACATAACATATAAGATCTATGTCTGTTTGATCTTTCGAAAAAAGTATGATCAATGATGAAGAACGCACCGATCGAACATGTTAAACGTACATCACTAGCATTGATGAGAAAGGAGAGAGAGAATGAAATTAGAAGCATTTATATTAAAATACAGAGTTGAGATCGAAACTTATTATAGAATAGTCTGCTGATGTTGACGTATTGTTACTTTTTAACTTTTTTTCATATTTTTTAATATATTTAAATATTTAAGAAAATAAAAATATGTAAAATATTACTTTCTTAATCATTAAATAAAAAAAAAATATAAAATCATTCCTATAAAAAAAATATATATATATTTCAGGAAATGAAAATATTTGGTCTATCATTTTTCTTAAATAAATAGTAGCTTTCGTAAAAAGAAAAGCATTCACATTCTCCTAGGTGTCTGTTGTTGTCAGTTAATATAGTTGGCCCTGCACATGCTGATCTCCAGGACCAATGATGAATCTTCAGTCCATGTGATGTCAAGCCGCCCAATGGGGAAATGCGGTGACGCCATTCCAAAACAGTGAGAATCAGAGTGCAGCCTTGGCCATTCATGTATTAAAAAAACTCATGATTTGTATCAAAACGGACCCACTTATATCCGAATATATATATATATATATATTTATATATTGAGAGTTATATTTTCGAAAGTTGAATTAGAACGGAAATCTTCAAGTACTTCATACAAATGAATCATTGTATAATAATAATAATTTCAAAATAAATATGAAAAAGAATTTTGTACGTCAACTTTAGGTTCCCATCAAAGAAGTCCGGCTAGCATTGATTAAAGAAAAAAGAATATACAGATTAAAATGAATAGAGATATATACAACATATTATATTATATATAATACAACATATTATATATATTATATATAATATATACAACATATGAATAGAGGTATTTTTCATTTAATTATGCTTGTGTGAGAATTTTGAGAAAGGTTTCAAATGGTAGTACTGTAGATCAGGCCATTCTAATCGGGCCTCTTGTTTTTAGAATATTCATGATCTATACCCAATGAAGCTAGCCACTCTAATTCAACACACAGAATTAGTGGTGTATATATATACAGTAGAATGAAAGTAAGTACGTACTGGGCCGTAGCTTTTCTTGATGGTCCATGCAATATCCGCCCTCTATCTATAATATTAATTATGTATTTATATACATAAATATATGTAGATGTGCATGCATATGTCATATGAAATGAAGCAGCCGGCCAGCTAGCTAGCTTGAAGGAAAATACGTACAAATGAAAATGACGTTACCCATTAATGGCTAAATTCCATATAATTTAATAAAGTTATAAACGCGTCAAGTACTGGCCGGATAGACCTACAAAAACTTAATTGCTTGCGCTGCATGTGATGATCTATTCCAAAAGCTAACTTACCCTCACTTTAATTGGTGCTAGTGTTTACTTTTCGTAACGTACATGACTATATATAATAAGAAAAATGATACTTACAGTCGTGAATGTGTAAGTATTGTGCAGTCGTTTTAAAAAAAATGAATAAATATATAATCCACATGAAAAGAAATTAATTTTTTAATAGTGAATCTCATTCTTTTTCAAAACAACTGTACGACGTTTACACATTCCATGACTGTATGTAGAATTACTCATATAATAATATATATTTCAACGAAGAATATTAATTTATGAACAAATAATGGCTGGACTGTCATATAATATAGTCCTGTACTTAATTTTATCAATATTTCTGTAAATTAAAGAAGCTACGAAGAAAAAGATAACAGCTAGATAGTCATATATATATATATGTAATGTATATATATATAGCATGAGTCTGGGACTTTATTTTTTAATTTTTTTTTAAATGCCTCCAATTACGCTAATGTTCGTATGAAAGGGACAAAGTTAGTCATTTACCAGTACGTTCTCTCTCTATCCAAAGAAAAAGAATTTCCTCATGATCAGTTATGGCGGGCGGTGCCCGTGCAGGCCCCACCACTTTGATGATCACTAACGTTTTGTCGGCTTTTATGTATATATATATATATAAATAATACGCAGACATTTACGAAACAAATAATTAAAAGTAAATGTACAGCGTACGTACGTATACGTACGTCGCTTCTTTTAATAAGTAGTACTAGAAGAAGAAGAAGAAGAAAAGGCGCAGAGCTTAAACATCAAAGCTGATGCAAATGAGTCAAGAAATTGGAAGACCAAGATCATCCAAATGCATGCTAGCTAGCAGCACTCTTTACTTATTTTTCTATTTCGGGATGGCCCCAGTGACAACTAGCTGCTAGCTAGATGTGAAAACAATAGTGTGAACAATTGGACTTCTGGGGGCTCTTAATTAAACAGGTTCTAGATCTTGTCCATGATCTGGCCAATCGGTACGTACGATGCATCCTAATATTATATATCCCAAACCAAAACGTCCTCGAAGATTAGATCATCCGAAAACTATATATTAACAAATTAGATATCATATAAATTCATGTGTATGAATTAAAATACAAGATTTGATTATTTAAAATAACTATATATATTAAAGTGACCAGTACCAAACCAATCTAGCTAGGGCTTCCAAGTTTGATACTGATGATCTATTAATAGTATTTATATAAATTCTTCATCTATAAAGTAATATGCATGACATTAACTGATCATGTACGTGGTACGTACATTATAATGTAGTACTTCTTATAAAGTCCTTTTTAATGTAATAGATTTGACGTATTATATCAAGATGCTACGTCAGTACTTTGTAAATTTATATTTGTGAGATTAATTATTTGATGGATCTAATACTTTTCTATCGATCATTTGACCTGATCATGAGATTTAATATATAAAAAGTTCCAATTAATTAGTAGATAAACCCTTATTGAAAATCGGTAACAACTGAGCTTGGGCAATATCCAATGTACAGTACTTTAATAGTTTATGTGCAACCTTATCGTCAACTAGATCGAAACCTTCCATGACATTTTGACCCCTCATGCACCAATCCTTTGAATCTTCTAATTATTATATATAGCTCTTTACCGGTTTAGGGTCTGTAGGCACGATTGGATGATTCATTGGCTGGAGTAAATCTTTTAAAAATAACAAGACAATGAAAGTCAGAAAAATCAAAGCAAAAAAGAAAGTGCACAGTAATATTTGTGTGACCAATTAAGACTTATATGCCAAGCAAAGAGGCAGCTATATTATCTTGAGAGAGAACTCAGAAATTCATACAATATTTGGTCATGTTATTATAATAATATTATGATAATATTATTACACAGACCTTATTACGTTATAAATAGGCCAACCTGCATATACAATATTGAATTTTAGAGGTTTTTCGCATACAATTTTCTTCAATTATTAAGATAATTAATAACAATGAAATAATAAAATATTTCCATCAATCTTTCAATCTTATCCATATATTTTCCAGCAGAATGCATTGAATCAAGTTTTAACATGATGTACGTAAGACAAACTCATGATATAATTGGTTTTGAATTCCCAAAGTCAACAATCCATCTTAATTAACAAAAATGGAATTATTTTTATTGGAAAAAATTGATTTCTTTGCAAAATTAGAAATCGATCTACCGGCCTTATATATTGTAGTTTTTTGAAAATGGGTTACTTCTAGTTCTTGATAAGGTTAAGGTTGGCCTACTAATATTAAAAAAAAAAAAAATCTGTTTTATTCTTCTGTTCATTACTTGGAAAGGGAACAAATAAAAAACGCATCTTGTTAAAGTAGAATAGATATTGCATGCCCAAAAGTTCAACAATAATGAAAAGCTTATAAAAAGACAATAATTTTCCAAACCTTGAATTTTCCAATATTTTGACTAATCAAGAAACATCCAAATTACATTGTTACATCGTCCTCCTTAATTTTCGCAGACACCAGAAGTACTGAGAACTCACGCAAACCCAAATATAATGTAAATTACAGTACTACTGAGTTTCAAGTAAAGGCGCTAGATCCAATGACCAACAGAAACTTCTTAAAATACGAGTCCTGCATGTCATTACCTAGCTAATCAGTTCACAACGTAATCTTTTATTCCTACATAAATCTCCAAACTTTACACAATACTATCTGAACATATCTAAACACGTACTGTAGAACGACGTGTACTACAAACTCGATTCAGCGAATTGAGAAAAGATACTGCTTCTCTGGCTGGTGTTTATAAACCTTTCCTTGATGATCAGCTCTAAGAGATATTGGAATTCCCATCGGAGTTGTAGGCACTTGGGTTTGGAGTCGAAGAAGCACTTGGGTGTGGAGTTGAAGAGGCACTTGGATTTGGAGTTGAGGACATGACAGAGCTTCCGCCACTACTGCCCTCTGATCCTCTAATCCTTCCCAGTGCCTCTCCTACCCTTGATACCGCGGACGCAACTGTCTCGGCCAAGCTCTCAAAAATCTGAGCTTTGATCTGGCCTCTCTTTGGGGGAAAGCTTGCGTTTTTCTTCTTCTCAGGGTTGGTAGAAGCCGATGCCATATATAGGCTTAAAAAGTAGATTGATCTCTGCAAAGATGCAGGGCACAAACAGAAAAACCAAAGAAGAAGCTGGAGCAGAGGTTGACGAGGAGGAGTGGTTGGAGCTTTAATTTGCAGAATACTTATAAGCAAGAAGCAGGGTCTGTCCGCGAAACTGTACTGTAGTTATGAGCGACAGAGTGAGAAGAAGAGTGGGGTTGGGAGATGGGGCTTGGCTGTCGATTTTTAGTTCTTTTCTTGGGTGTGAAGTAGAAGCCGAGGCACAAAACTTCGATTTATAGCCACAGAGTTGACTATGGAGGCACCGCTCTTGGTGAAAATAGCCACAAAGTTTCACTCTTTACTCATGCCGTCCGATTTACATACAAAATGTATCTGGCTCAATTTGTAGGCTTTGTTTTGTCCCCCGTTATCAAATTTCTAAGCGCGTGTTAGGTATTTGGCTAAGCGGATAAGATCAACGGTTTGGTTTCAAGATTCTTTGGTTGTAAGCGTTCCGCCTACTCCCAGCAGTCGCATTTTTCACAAGAAAAAAAAAAATTGATGTAAAAATTAATAATTTTTTAATTTTTTTAAAAAGAAATACTTTAAACACAAAATGATTACATAAAAATAAATGTAATTTAATGTTATAAGTAAGATAGTAAAATTACTTTTATTAGAAAATATACCTAACTGATCTAATGGATCAAATGAGACAATATGTAATTTTTTTGTATATATATCACTTCTCTTTTTTAAATTTGCAATGAATCCTGTGCTACATGGCATGGTAGTTGTAATACACTGACTTAGGGTTTGAGATTGCGGTATGAGTCTCAAAAAGTGTTTAAATAGTCTTAAAAGCTCTTAATAGAAAAATAGTTATTTGGGCATGTTATGTATTAAAATATTTTTAATCTCAAATAAGTTAAAAAGTATGTTTGAGGAGATTCATGATTTTGATATTTTTCCTCAATATTTTTCCTCAATGGATAGTGTTTTTCGAATAATGTGGAATGTAATTCGAATTTTAAAAAGACTATTAATAGATAAAAACATCCATACAATTTTTAAATAATTATAATTTTTAAATTTTCAAGAATATGGTTATAATCTTTAAAAATTCAAACAATCGTAATTTTTAAATCAGAAAATACTTTTTAATTTGCTTCATAACAAACGTAACATATTTGAAAGTGTGTTAAACATATAGTCACCAAATAGTAAATAATTTTTTAATAGTAGAACTTATTAATTAAATTATAAGCAATAAATCTTAAAGTTATAAATTATATATCCCACCATAATTCCAAACAAGAAAAACTCTTTCATCAACAAGAAGGAAATAATTATGTAAGTTATGTGCATAATTAAGGGTGGATGCAATGTATGCATGAAATACTATTTACATGGGTAAAACTGCTACGTACAATTGTCCTATGTAAGCGGCATGCAAACGACTTTAAATAATAATAATAAATATAAAAAAAAAAATCAAAATAAAAATAGAAGAGAAACGCAGAGAGTGAGAAGAAAGGCATTAGCTCTTCGTGTGGGTCTTGATCGTCGTTTGGGTCTCTCAAATCTCTTAGAGTTCGTCTCATCTGGGTCTTCTTGTAGATGAAAAAAGCAGCTCGTATGGGTCTTCTTCAAGCCTATGCATGATGAAAAAGACAGTTCGTCTCATCTGGGTATAGTAAACTTGTTTGATTGACTAAGGGATGATGGAAATTAGAACCCAACCCGTAAGAGAAAGAGAGAGAGAGATTAAGGAGATGAAGTTCTCTTTTTCTCTTGTAAACTTCTCATTTGTCTTTATCATGCTTTATCTTCTTGTTTTCAATGATAAAATAGTATGAAATTACGGAGTATAATGTTAGAACTGATTGTGAAATGGAAAGAGAGGTCTTAGGTTACAAAATGGAGAGGGAAAGGGAGAGGACTTTGAGCATTGCTATTCATAAACCCATACACCACACACCATAATTTTTTTTATTTTTTTAAATTTTTTTAAAGTTTTTTTTGGTTCTATTATTCTTAAAATAATTGAATTATTTTACTCATAATTCATATACCACACATTTGATAAGAGAATAAAATTAAAAAAATCATAAAAATGATGGTGTGTGGTGTATGAAGCTTAAGAATAGAATTTTTCGAAGACTTTAGGGTTACGAAAATTAAATGGATAGGGATTTTACGAAACATTGTTTTATTCTTCAAAAAATAAAAATAAAACACAATTATTTTTTTAAATGACATGGCCACCACGTCAACATTTGCACGCCGTTGTGCTTTGGCCGCTTGCATCCAGCTTTTTTCTCACATGCATTGAACACACCCATAGGACACACAGTGCCACCATTGCGCACTAAAGCCACGGAATTTAAAAGAAAGAGCGGAGATAAAGCTGGATGTTAGGTGGAGATAAGGTTAAAATGGTCAAACCACCGCCCAGCTATCCATTCCCCTTCCCCCCGTCGATGAGACAAGCGAGTGGAGTGTCTCCTTGGAGGAAAATTGAAAACTCTTTAAAAAAATAAATAAATAAATAAAACACCCCTTTTGAAATGGCCATGCAAACTCCAAAGATTTACATATTTCTTCCTTTTTGGGAGAGCCTTGTGTATATAATTTCCGCATTTGTGCTTTGACAAAGTCTTGTTATATATTTTTTTTAATTTTTTATAAGAACGGACTGGTACTCTAATTTTATTGACTACCCTAATTTATGACGAAGTGAAATCATAATTACAATGGGATACCTGGAATTTCATTTGATTCTAATCTATTTTAGAGTTATTCTCATACTAATATTAAGTTAATTTTTAATATATATTTATATAAACACTTATAAAATAAAGTTTGAAGTTGAGACCTCGTTTGTATTGAAAAGTGCTCACAATTCATCTCATCTAATTATTATAATTTTTTCAAATTTCTACACAAAGTATAATAAATAATTCAATATTTTCAAATTTTAAAATAATAATAATATTAAAAAATAATATTATAATAATATTTTATTCAATTTATTTAAAATTATCTCATCTCATCTTAATTTACTATTCAAACTGCATGTAATTTAATTTCATACATAGTATTTATTTTAAAATAAATATAATTTTATAATCTGATTTTCTAAGTAAAAATATGTCAGTTTGTACAATATTTTCTCGTACAAATTACCTTATTTTTCATAAAGCTCACACTTATCTCGAGGCTCGGATTTAACGAATGAACGTCGTAACTACTTATATGGACGTCGATATACAATAATTCGACCTTATTTTTTTTTAAGTTTATTTAATTTAATTTTTTTCAATCCATGTTACTCCATTTTTATTCTATTCTGAAAAAAAGATTAGGCATGCATATTGGGGGGTCATCTTCTGCTTCTGGCCAGTGCACAAACTAAAACAAGGATGATATACATAGTTGAAGAGGCATTAAATTTAACAAACAATTTATGTGCATAAACTTTACTTATTTTTTACACACTTCACTAATATGATTGATTGCGTCATTTTTTTATAATATAAAATAATTATTTTAACCAATCACATCAATAGAATGAGTAAAGAATACATAAAAATGACTTAATGTAACAGAACTCTAAGGTCTTGTTTAGTTATACAGTTCACATGAGATGAAATTAAATATTTTAAATAATAGTGAGATTTTTTAGTTAAGATGAGATGAGATGAGATGGTTTATAAAATAAATATATGTTTAGATAGTGAGATAAGATGAGATGATTATAAATTTTTTAAGATTTGATAAAATGACGGGTTTCACTATTATAAATATATCTTTAAAATATTAAAAATATATTAAAAATAAGTAGAACAATGAAATAAGAAAGAGAGGCATAGGATAAAGTTAGAGAATTGATAAAAGTTGTACGATTACTTTTACTTTTTAAAAAAGTTGTAGCTGGCAAGGAAGGGAGGCGTGAAGCAGTAATCAAAAGTTTGACTAAAATTAATATACAATGTAGAGATATATAGATGAGTTAAAAACTTTTACTCAAATGAGATGGTTTATATTTTATATGTGTATTCAAATCGGCCCTAAATCTAAATCCGGATGTGGGACTATTGTGTAGCATACGCATTTACTTGTTAGAAAGGGTGGATATCCATCCCTTTCTTAAAGTTTATAAATTATTCTCACAACAACATTATCGATATATTCCCATTACATGTCCCAAAATTGCTCTGATCATGTGTTGACAGCTCAGCAAATGACGTCTCTTCAGTGGATATAACCTAATGTGCTCTTAGTAAAGGATAATGATTGGTTTATTAATTAGTTATTACCTCATATCACCCGTTTACTATTCTCTAATTTATTTGAAATTTTTATTTTTTTATTATTTTTTTAAATATTTTTTTAACATCCTTTTTTTTTAAATGTAAGCTTCACTTTCATTAATCAAGACTTTTCCATTACATGACTTGTCATTTGATAACAAACTGGAAATAAAATCTAGACCACTTCCAATCCACACTTGCTCAGCTTCCATTTTCACAGCAGCTTTAGCCAATGCATGTGCCATAGAGTTGCCTTCCCTACGTATAAACTAAACCTTCCATTGTTCTCTGGCTGCCAATACTCTCTTGATAGTTCTATAAGGTGTCCAAACCAAGCCATGTTTTCCTCATTGTTGTTAACAGCTTGCACAATTGACAGTGTATTTCCTGTTGGAAAATATTCTGAAATGCTTTGTAAACTAGAAAATATATAAAAAAAAATAAGAATACATTAGAAAGAGAAAACCCAAGATTGAGGCACGTTATGATAGACGATTTCCTTAAAGTAGATTCCGTCTCCTCCAATATTAAACATGCACTAGGTTTCTTGACAGTCTACTCCCAAGATACAACAACGTCGGTTCCTGTTAATCTCCTCGTCGGTGCACACAAAATGAGATCCTCGAACCCGATATAAAATAGCCAAAGTTCAAAGAAAGAAATACAAAGAGAATGAGGAGGTGTTTCTCTAAGTTTTGTAAAGAATTTGGAGTTAATGAATTTGTGAGTGGGGTTCCCTATTTATAGAGAATGAAATGGTACTTATGAAAAGTCACAACTTATTTAAATGAAAGGGTACATGTGAAAAGTCACATCACATAAAAGAAATGGTACTTGTGAAAAGTCATAATTTAAATGAATGAGCACTTTTGACAAGTCACAACTTCTCAAATATTAGAGAATATATTGAAAATGTTTCTAATTCACCAAAGAACACAACCATTTGTTTGGTTGGGAAGCGGTTAAGGCTCATATATCTAAGAGACATACATTGGTTCAAGTACCAAGACACATTTTAATTTAAATCTAGATAGCCGAACCGATACATTGAACAATAGTAATGGTTCACATTATTTTCACTTTACATCAAATATTTTAATCATTTCTAAGTTGAAAAACCAACAATCCCTCACCTGATTAAAATATTTTAAAGAACAGAATAAAATACAATTTTCTTTGGACTAAATACTATACATCAATAGAGGTAGCTTGCGGCTTTGAACGTCTACATAGTGTTAGCATGTTTCCATCTGAAAGATCTATGGTAAACCAAGTCTTGAACTAGATCTTTTAACTCAGGCTTTTCCACACCACACACATAGTACGACATATATCAGGTTCCTTTCAAGGTGGTGCATAAAGGTCGTGGACCGTATCTTAGATTCATGAGCGCTCTAGGGAATAGCCCAATTACCATAGACTGCGGCCCCACAGTCACACTCACATAGGTGAGTCCTCCAAGGGTACCTGCAATTCAATACCTCGCCTTAGTCTTGGACTCATTCAAAGCATTTCACTTTTATTTTGCCATTGCATTTGTAGCACTCACACCCTAGGGATGGATCTATAATAATATTTTAATAGTGTTATCCAGTCACTCAAATAGTTTGTTCTTCCTATTGAACCTTCTTCTTGAGATCTCCAGTCAGGAAGGTTGGGTTTCCGCTACCGGTGACCTGATTAATGGACTTCAATCCCATCTTCCTTGATGTACGTATAACCTTCGACTTTACCAGTCCTTTCGTCAAATGATCCGCTAGGTTATCTTCTGACTTTACATATTCCAAAGTCAGGTATCCATTCTTTATCATGTATCTTATCGTAGAATGTCTGATACTCAAATGTCTCCTCTTATGATTAAAGTATTTATTATTACAAACACTTATCACAGTCTGATTGTCACAAAGAATAGAAATAGTTGGTATTGGTTTTTTAACTAGTGAAATTTCTAATAATAAATTCTTAAGCCACTCTACCTCATGTCCGGTAGTATCTAAGGCTATTAATTCAGCTTCCATTGTAGATCATGAAATCACATTTTGCTTAGAAGATCTCCAAACCACAACTGCTTCATCGAGAGTGAAAACATATCCACTCGTTCCCTTACAATCTACTATGTCAGTTATCCAACTAGCATCACTGTATGCTTCTAATACAATGGGATACCTAGAATAATGGATATCATATGTCATGGATCATTTCAAATATTTAAGAATTCTTTTCAATGCCTTCCAATGAGAATCATCAGGCCTACTAATATATTTGCTAAGTCTACTCACAACATATGAAATATCAGGTCTAATAGAATTAGTAATATACAGTAGCGTACCAATAATCTGAGAATATCTCAATTGTGATACAGGATCTCCAAGATTCTTACTTAAGTGCAAACAATGATCAAGAGGAGTACTGACAGGTTTGCATTCGAATCTCTCAAACTTTTTAAGAATCTTTTCAATATAATGAGATTGATTTATGCTAAACAATCACAAGATCTTATTAATTTAATACCAATAATTACTTGTGCCTCTCCCATGTCTTTCATGTCAAAATTCTTAGATAAAAAATTTTTAACTTCAAGAACAATATCTATATTGGTACCAAAGATGAGCATAGCATCAACGTAAAGACAGAACATTATGCATGCACCATCAACTATTTTAGTGTATAAACACTTATCAGATTCATTTATCTTAAAATCATAAGATAAAATTATTTCATCAAACTTTTGGTGCCATTGTTTAGAAGCTTGCTTCAAACCATAAATAGATTTAATAAGTTTACAAACTTTCATTTCTTGTCCTGGAACCACAAACCCCTCTAGTTGATCCATGTATATTTCTTCTTCTAGATCGCAATTAAGAAATGCGGTCTTTACGTCCATTTGGTGGACCTCAAGTTTATGGATCGCTGCTAGAGCAATTAAAACACGAATTCTAGTTATTCTAGTAACAGGAGAATACGTATCAAAATAATCGATACCCTCTCTTTGTGTAAAGCCCTTTGCAACTAGCATAGTTTTAAATTTATCAATAGTACCATCAGGTCTCAATTTGTTTTTAAAAATCCACTTACATCCAATGGTTTTACATTCAGGTGGAAGATCACATAAATTTCAAGTGTCATTAGTCTTAAGAGATTTCATCTCACTATTTACTGCTTCTTTCAAGAAAGTATAATCAATAGAAAGCATGGCATACGTGAAAGTCAATGGGTCTTCCTCCATAGAATAAGTATAAAAATCATGTCCAAAATCATTTTCCTTTCTAACTCGTTTTCCTCTTCCAAGTTTATTTTCTAATCTAGATACACTATCAGGATTAGATATAATGGTAGGTTGACTACTGGTGGAAGGAAAACTTATTGTAGGTAAATATCTTTCTAACTTAATTTTGAAAGGAAATAGATCTTCAAAGAATGTTGCATCCCTAAACTCCATGATGGTGTTGGAATCAATACCTTGGACTTCTAATTTGATAATAAAAAACCTATATGCAGAACTATGTCTAGCATACCCAATGAATACTATATCTACTGTGTTGTGACCTAGTTTCCTTTCTTAATTTTTGGAATATTAACTTTTGCAAGACAACCTCAAACTCTAAAGAAATTTATATTCTACCCTTCCAGAGTTTATATGGTATCTTGTCAGATCCCTTAAATGGTACCCTATTTAAGATAAAACAAGATGCAAGTATTGCTTCCCCCACCATTGCTCAGGTAGACCGGAACTAGAGAGCATGTATTTGATCATATCCACCAAGGTTCTATTTTTCTTTTCAGAAACACCATTGGATTTAGGAAAATATGGAGCAGTTTCCTGTTGTATAATATCATTTTCCTCACAGTATTGAACCAATTGATTAGAGGAGTATTCACATCTTCTATCAGACCTGATAATTTTAATCTTTCTCAAGAATTAGTTTTCAACTTCAATTTTATATATGACAAATTTACTAAATGATTCATGTTTTGTTTTCATCAAGTAAACATAACAAAATTTGGACATATCATCTATAAAAGTAATGAAGTATTTATTACCACCTTTAGAAGAGACACCATTTAAATAACAACCATCATTATGAGTTAATTCAAGTAGTGATGAGTTTCTTATAACAGATTTAAATGGCTTTTTAGACTGTTTTGATTGAACACAAATTAAACATTTTTCATCCAAATCAACAGAAACTTTAGGAATAATCTCTAAATCCATCATTTATTCTTTTAATATTATGATAATTAACATGACCTAATCTAGCATGTTATATTAAAGAGGAACATTTAGAAAATATAAATTTATTATTAGAATCAAATTTGTCTACTACATTATTTTGAATATTTATTACAAACAAACCACCACTCATATAGCCGTTCCCCACAAATGACTCATATTTAGTTACAATAACTTTATTGGATTGAAATAATAATGTGTAGCCTGCCTCACTAAGTAAAGATCAACTAATTAGGTTTATCCTCGCCTCTGGTACGTAAAATACTTCTTCTAAAGAAAGAGTATTTCCAGATGTTAATTTGAGTTCAATTTTTCCTACTCCTAAGACTTGTGCAGAGGTGGAGTTACCCATTGTCACTTTCATGTCGCTTGTGTCTTGATATGTTGAAAAACTATTGCGGTTAGAAGTGACATGTACATTTGCTCCTGTGTCTATTATCCAATCAGTGGCACTGCTAGCCAAATAAACTTGGGGACTTATGGTTACATACCGTGCATTGGTTCCAATAGAGTCAGTCCCGGAAAGCACCATATGAGCTTGTGGGTTAGACGATCTTAGTTGTTCATTGTCTTGATATTTCCTCTTCATATAGCGACAATTTTTGGCCTAGTGACCCGGTTTGTTACAGTTAAAACAAATGGGTCTCTTATCATCTTTGTTAATATAAGACTTTGGTTTCAAATTAGTCTCATAATTAGTTTTACCCGTATTGAATTTGGACTTCTGATGTAATGGGTTCTTATGTGTTTTATGGTCTTCTACAATATTTACTTTAGACTGAAAATTGGAAACCAATGGTGGGATGTGATCATTTTCCAAGTGTTGTTCTTGATGCTAATGGAAAATATCAAGGTTTCTATGATCATATCTTCAGTCTTATGTTTAAGAGATAGGCCGAAATTCTTCCATGAAGGAGGCAATTTGTCTATTATACAAGCAACTTGGAGACGCTCGGTAATACCCATTCCCCGTTGGCCCAATTCATGGTAAAGAATAGTTAACTTATGAGCTTGCTCTACCACATATTTAGAATCATCCATCTTAAAGCTAAGAAATTGGCTTGCGGTATACTTATCCATTCCGGAATCTTGTACACCATATTTCTTATCAAGAGCATTCTAAATAGCTTTGGCAAATTTAATGTGTAGATAAACATCAAAAAGTGTATCACTTAAATGATTTAAAATCCTACATCTACACAAATTATCTTTTTCTGCATATGTTTGCAATTCAATAGTACTTGCAGGCTTATGTAAATCATCAGAAGGAGAATCAATTTCAATAACAAAATATAATACAAGCATTGTAAGAAAGATTTTCATTTTTTCTTGCCAACGCTTAAAATTGATTCCTCCAAATTTCTCAGGTGCAATAGGTTCGTTTGAAGTAATGGTGGCAACCAATCAATTAAAACACACATCTAGTTTAACAAAGAGAAATTTTACTCTAAGATTGTTGGAAAATATTCTGAAATGCTTTGTAAACTAGAGAATATGTAAAAAAACAAAAATAAATTAGAAAGAGAGAACATGAGGTTGAGGCACGTTATGATAGACGCTTTCCTTAGAGTAGATTCCGCCGCCTCCAATATCAAACATGCACTAGGCTTCTTGACAGTCTACTTTCAAGATACAACAATGTCGGTTCCCGTTAATCTCCTCGTCGGTGCACAGAAAAGGAGATTCTCGAAGCCGATATAAAATAGCCAAAGCCCAAAGAAAGAAAGACAAAGAGAATGAGGAGGTGTTTCTCTAAATTTTGTAGAGAATTTAGAGTTAATGAATTTGTAAGTGGAGTTTCCTATTTATAGAGAATGAAAGGGTACTTGTGAAAAATAACTTATTTAAATGAAATGGTACATGTGAAAAATCACATCACATAAAAGAAATGGTACTTGTGAAAAGTCATAACTTAAATGAATGAGCACTTTTGAGAAGTCACAACTTCTCAAATATTAGAGAATATATTGAAAATGTTTCTAATTCACCAAAGGACACAACCCTTTGTTTGGTTAGGAAACGGTTAAGGCTCATATCCCTAAGAGGCATACATTAGTTCAAGTACCAAGACACATTTTAATTTAAATCTAGATAACTTAACCGATACATTGAACAATGGTAATAGTTCACATTATTTTCACTTTACATCAAATATTTTAATCATTTCTAAGTTGAAAAACCAACATCTCCTTCCAAAATCACTTTATTAAAATCCAAATCACAATAATATTCCGAAATTCTCCATAAAGCTATGCATTCTGCTAGGTCTAGCTGAATTACATTAGCCTTTTGATCACAAATGGCTGCCAGCACCTCCCCCTTTCCATTTCTAAAGAACCCCTACTCCTATTTTTCTACCTTCTTTATCTATAGATGCATCCTAATTAGCCTTCACATAGTTTTCTGGTGGTTTCTTCAACATGATCTCCCTTGCTTCTAAAATAGTATATGTTTTCTATAACTGCATACATTCATGTGCTTGCTTGAAATCTTCCAGCAAACCTCTTACTAACTGAATGACACTTGCAGGGCTATTGAACTTGTTTTAAAAAACAAATTCATTTTTTCTAAACCATATCTTCCTCATGGCTGTTGCTATCCATTCCAACTCTACAGTAGCTAATCTCTTCATTAATTTTTCCCATAGAATCAGAAAATCAGTTTCTTCAGTACTCCATTTCTAAACTGGACTAGTTGCATCAGCCCATATATCATTAGCAGCAAGACAGTTCTACAGGACATGCATCAATGTTTCTTCCTCACTTTGACATATAAGGCAATATGGGTTATCTACAATATTCTTATGAAACAGATTTTTTTTTTTTGGTAGCTCACTGCTTGCTTTCCACATAAATGTTTTAACCATTCCAGGTATGTTCAGCTCCCAAATTTTCTTCCATCTGTCATTTTTTCCATTCTCCCTAGAAGTTTCTCCAACCTGCCTCTTCTTTCTCTCAGTTTCAACATAATAAGCACTTTTCACAGAGAAAATTTCCTTTGGAGTAAACCCCCACATTAATTTGTCTTCAAAAGCAACTTTGCTAAGTGGAATGCTACAAATCATTTATGCCTCCTCTTCATTGAAAATAGCTTGTACCAGTTCTGCCTTCCACTCTCCCTGGTGTTGATCAATTAATTCCTTCACTCTTACATCTGCATCCAGAATTTTGACAAGAGATTAGATGGAAAAAGTTGATGGTGAAGGTATCCATCTACTTCCCCATATCTTTATGTTGTTTCTATTTCCTACCCTCCATCTAAGTCCTTCTTTAAGCAGTTCTACTTATCCCCATATACTCTTCCATATCATTGATGGTTGTTGTCCCAAACCAGGTTCTAGGAAAGTTGAGTCATTAAAGTACTTTTCTTTGAAAATTTTTGATGACACCGAGTCAGGAAATTGAATAAACCCCCACCCTTGCTTTGATAACAAGGTTGAATTGTCCCAAACTTCTTGTTGTCCCATTGACTTATGCATCCCCATTCTTTCTTAGCTCCTCCATTTCACATTATTTGCTTTCTGCTGATTCCCCCACCAGAATTTTCATAGCATACTATTTATGTATTTGCATAAGCCTTTTGGTAGTTTGAACACACTCATTGTGTAAGTAGGTATAGCTTGCAAAACAACCTTTATCAAAACTTCTTTTCCTGTTTGAGAGAAAAAAAAAAGTGTTCTTCCAATTGTTGATCTTGATCCACACTCTTTCTTTCAGGCTTCTGAAAGTGTTATATTTTGATCTCTCTACCATAGTTGGGAGACCTAAATATTTTTCATATCTGTCACTCACTGTTGCTCTTGCCACTTCCATAATTGTTTGTTTTGTCTCCTCTCTAGTATTAGAACTAAAGAGAATAAAGGCTTTGTTCTTGTTTAGAAACTGTCCAAAGGCCTTATATTTGTTTAGAATTCTCATTAGCTTTTACCACTCATCAATTCTCAATCTTCCAAACAAAACACAATCATCAGCAAAAAGTAAGTGATTAATTTTGGTTCCTCCTCTACACGCATTAACTCCTCTTGTATTCCCAGCCATATCTAAAGCATTAAGTAAAACACTTAACCCTTCTACACACAAAATGAAAAGGTAGGGAGAAAGTGGATCTCCCTTCCTTAAACCTCCAGAAGGGTGAAAACTTTCTCTTGGTCTTTTATTCACTAGAATAGAATAGGAAACTGATGTAACACAGCTCATAATCAGCTTGATAAAGTTATCACAGAAACTCAACTTCTTCATTATAGCTTCCAAAAAGGGTCATTAAATACGATCATAAACCTTTGACATGTCTAGTTTCAGAGCTATACTACCTTTAGATTCTTTCTGTCTTGTTTTCATGGAATGTAGAACTTCAAAAGCCACCATGATATTGTCAGTTATAAGTTTACCTGGTATGAATGCATTTTGTATAGGAGAGATGATCATTAACAACACCTGTTTAAGCCTACGAAGTACTTTCTCTTTAAGTGTATTTCATGATTAACTATCGTTGTATCTAGATTCACTCTTAATAGTTAGAATTTGACTTACATCCTCTTAAAACTTCACTGAATATATCATATTAAAAAGTGAATTAATAATATTGGAAGATTGATAAAAAAAAAAAAAAAAGTCAACTTATTTCTTCATTTAAAATAATATTATTCATTCATTTTTCAAATTGAATACATCCAATAAAATTTTATTTGTATGTAACCCAAACTCTAATCCATCCTAAAATCCTTCCGTGCAATTTATTCTTCTTATTAAGCTTTTAATAATTACACATATAAGGGGATTTTCCCCCGTCCAGCGGGCCTAAGAATTTCCAACTAAGGGAATATGAACTAAGGGCACAACTCAGAACAAGTAGAGTCTCCAATCCGGCCCATGGGTAGGCTCTTCTGGACGCAATCTGTATTAGAGAACGTGATGCAGGGGATGAGACTTGCTGACCTGGAGACCCCTTGAATAGTGACCAACTCTTGAATGATTGTCTGTGTAGTGGGCGTAATATACAGGAGACCCTTGATTATCTTATAAGAGGGGCATCAACAAACCATCAAGGACGCTAGTGGGATGGAGGAAATCGAAGAACCATATTGCATTAATGGTACTGCTACTCGAGCTACATGCCACATTAATGACTTCGATGCAGAGCCACGCCGCATTAAAATATTTTGACGAAAGGAACAGTACGAAAGACACAGACTTCGTTGGGTAGAGACGATTTGTCCACCCAGAGTTATGGTATAAATAATAAGCTCCAAGTATGAGAAAATACTCTCTAATCCCTAAACTGTCACACTTATTTATAAACTTTCAAGAAAAATTATTGATTTTGACATCGGAAATTCTCCGACAACAAGGCCGCTCTCTCCAAGTTGTATTCTTTTCTATCTTTTGCAGGTTCAAATTCTTAAGATCTGAACTGTCAAAACCTAACTCAAAAGTATACGAAACACGACGTTAGCAACACATAAAGGCCAGACGAAATGATATACTTAAAAATATTAAATTTTAATGGTCATTGGTCATTGAAATATTAAAGAGTCATGGTCACTGCACACATCACTGCACACATCACTGCACACATCATATAGGTATATAAGAATTAAGACGTGACAGTTGGCAAAAAGTAAGATATATACGTGTTACATTTATAATTAAAAAAAAGTTGTCTATTTTTGTTGTGCAACCATATCAATCGTTATCTTAATTAATTTTATCAGGACTCATTAAATAAGATTGAAGCTTTCCAACTATCTTATTGCATGTCATTCTGTTCTTTAATGACTAATTACACTTTTTTTAAAGGCTACTAAAAGGAAAAAAAAAATTATATTAATCATCCTGTTACTTGACAATATGTAGCATAAAAACTGCAAATCTTCAATTTTGTGCTTAATTTTTCATTTGCCTCCTCTTCTTTAGCTTGTAGTGTAGAAAGACAAAAAGAGCTTGTGAGTTTTGGGGGCTTTTCTGAACAAAATTATGGTTTTTTTATTATTATTTTTAAGCAAAATTGGGAATTGGGTGGAGTCCAGAATCTGTGTTGGGACATTTGTTTGAAGTGTTTCATATTATTAAGCGAATAGATTAAATAAAATATGAAAAAAATATATATACAAATGAAGTTCAACTAAAATGATACTTTTCAAAGCCAAAAAATTAAAAAATGTCGAGTTTGATTCTATAAAATATAGTTGTCTAAAGGAAAATGATGCATCCTAAATGAAAAATGATAGGATTACTACATTCTTACTACTCATTTACTACTCTTTTTGTATTTAATTTTTTTTTTAATTTTTTATTTTACTTAATGCTTAAGGAAATGATTAATGGTAAAATTATATATTTTTTAATTTTTTTAATGATTAAAGATGCTAAAAAAATACTTAAAAATAATAATAAATACATTATAAATAATAAATATGTAGTAAATGAGTTGTAACCCTACCTTTACCCATGTTGTGAGAGATCACAAAATATGTGCTTCACATGAATTATATCTACTTGCGAAAATTATGATTGTAGTCGGGTGCATCGATTGACTTATTTTTCTTTTTCACAGAATAAAATTGGCTTGAAACCATAAAACTCATGCACTATTTTCAACCAAAGAGCCATGTAATGCTTGTCGCTCAAGCGGGCCGCGCTACAAAAAAAAAATGGTATTTGTAACTATTTATTTGTGACAAAAAGATTATTTGTAATTAAAATTAATTCATTTTAATTATAAATAATTATTTTATTAAAATTAATTAATTGTAAATAAAATCATCACCGCTAGTAAATATAAATTTTGTTCAAATCGAAACAAAATGAATGATGATTACAACATGGACGTACACTTAGGGGTGTAAACTCAAACCGGAAAACCGGAAAATCGGACCAGACCGGACCGAACCGGACCGGTTTTACCGGTTTTGAACCGGTCCAGTCCGGAACCGGTTTTTAAAACGTAAAAACCGGCCGGTTCCGGTCCGGTTCCGGTTCCGGAATTTTTTGGACCGGACCGAACCGGACCGGACCGGTTGATTAAAAAAAATAAAAAATAATATTTTTATATATAAGTTTTATACAAAATATTTTATATATATTAAATATTAATATATATAAGTTTTATATATAATGTATAATTATAAATTTTTATGTGAAATTTTATATATAACATATATATTCATATATGAAATAATTTCTTATTATAATTTATAAATTATTACATAAAATGTTAATACTAAATCACTAAAAGTTTATAACTAATACTAATATATAACTTATAACTATACCAATAGTCTAATATTAATACTATTATATAGTCTAATATATTAATAAAAGTATAAAACAGTTTTTTTAAAATCAATTTTTTTTTTTTATAAACAAATTTTTAATGACAAATTGTGAAATTTATATTTTTAAAAAACCGGAAAACCGGACCGGACCGGACCGGAAACCGGTAAAACCGGAAGTACCGGTTTAGGAGGATAACCGGTGCGTAATCGGTTTTGAAAAATATAAAATCGGTACATACCGGTTCGATCCTAGATTTTATCCAAAACCGGACCGAACCGGACCGATTACACCCCTCCGTCACGTACTGACTCTGCGTAAGAGTCATTAGTACAATGAGTTGGCCAGCCTGCCTGCCTGGCACAAGCTGGACCGGGTGAGTAGTACAGATGATCAGTTGGGTACATATTGGGACGGTGCTAAATGCGTACAGTACTGTAGGGCATGCATCATCATCTCCGGTCTTCCTATTTCTACGTTTCCCACTCACCCAGTGGCCACTACTGTAATGCTGGTCCACGAGAATAATGACAATGCCAGGTGCCTATTATATATAAGATGTATCTATCAAATGTACACGTACATTAGTACAAATAAATTATTTTTATTTTTATTTCATTTTTATGAGCATTTTTTAAACATTTTTAATTATTAAAATATATAAATATAAATTCACTAATAATCACTTCCTTAACTATTAATAAAATATATATGAGTGAACATATTTGATAAACATATTTGATAGTTATATTATCATTTTTCTTAGAGAAATGATATAAGCACGTCACATTTTATAATATATTTTATAATAATATTTTAAAATAAGTGTATTTTTATAAAGTGATTATACTTTTATAAGTTATTGTATAAAATTATCTCTTATTTAAAACATAATTATATTAAATATCATGAAAAAGTGTCGTGCATAAAGTATTTGTCTTCTAAAAAAATCCAAGAAAAATAAAACCAACTTTGTAAAAAGAAAATGATAATCTTACAATAATTTTACAACTTTTTTACAACTCTACATGAAATGAAATGGAAGGTAATTTTGCAATTTAAAAAAAAATTATTTTTAGGTAAATGCTTTTTGAACTGATCAATTGTACCAATGATTTGTACCCATTTTTTTTAAAAAAAAATTTCTTAATAGTTAAGGAAGTGAGTATTATTGAATTTATGTATTTTTTAAATGTTTAAACATATTAAGAAAATATTTGAAAGAAAAAAATTACAATTATAGTGATGGTACAAATTATCAGTCGGAATTCTCGATTGAGTAATAAAATCCTTATTTTTAATAGAATGATATAATTGTTTAAAAATGAATAGTAAAATAATTATAAAAAATTATAAAATAGTCCAGGTTAGGGGTGGGCAGCCCCGCCCCACTGTTGCTCCGCCCCCGGTTAACAGGGCGGAGCCCCCCGTCCGTCAGATGCGGTGGCCCTGCCCGCATCTGACCCCCATGACGGGGGCTGGGCGGGATAGGGGCAACCCCCGCCCCGTTATATATATATATATATATATATATATATTTATAAGTATTTAAAAAAAACCAAGCATGAAACATGGGTTATTTTTTTAAATACATCCATTACGAAACGACGCCGTTTCATCAATGGTGAAACGGTTCTTTTTTCACCTGTGTCTCGGCGGAGACTCGCTCCATCGCTCACTCTCTGCGCTTGCCGCTCTCTGTGTCTCGCAGCATCTCCGTCGTCGTAGCCTTCCGTGACTCCCCGTCTTCACCTCTATCGCCGAAGGTAAGAAACTCATCATCTACTACAATTTGTTGTGATATTTATTTTATGAAATGGAAATTGGAGGAAGGATGAGGTTTAATATGAGATGGAGGATGGGATTTTGTGAATTGTGTGCTATGGACACTTGATTATGCATGTGGTTCACTGATTGTGCATGTGGTTCACTTGATTGTACAGTGTGTTGATTCTGTGTTCGTGTGTGAATCTGTCCTCTGTCATGATTGGCTTATGCTTTTCACTTTTTTTGAAAATCCGAAACCCTAAATTAATTTAGGGTTTCAAATTAAAACTCTATTTAGGGTTCCAATCCGAAACCCCTCATTAATTTAGGGGTTTCAAGATTATTTTTGGTAGGGTTTCAATCCTTGAAACCCCTAAATTATATTAAAGTTTCGGATTGCAATCCTAAATAATCAAAACTCTAAAATACCCTAATTAATTGGGTTTTTCATTTTTTTTTTACAACTTTTATAACCCATTTTAATTGGGTATTTCTATTTCATTTTTTTTACAACTTGTATAACCTATTTTAAGGTGGATGACATAGTATTTGGATTGGGTCTTGTGTACGGACAAGCATGGGAGGAGATTATTGCAGGAAGGGTTCGGGAAACCCTTTGTAGATTATTTGATGAGTTTACAGTCCTGCATGGTGGTAATATTGCGGCACCTACACCTACCCCCACACCGGTTCAAGAAGTCGATAGTGGGAAAAGACGTAGATTGGTTTGGGGTGAGAGGTTTGAGCAGACCCCCTTGATGCAGAGTTATGTAGAGGCTCAGTCAAAGATAGACAGATACTTAGCAGTAGAGGTAATACCATTTTCACAAGATTTCGATATAATAAGTTGGTGGAAGGTGAATGCCGTGAAGTATCTCATCCTTAGAAAGATAGCCCGCAGTCTTTTGGCCATCCATGTTAGCACCGTAGCCTCGGAGTTGGCCTTTAGCATCGAAGGGCGTGTATTGGATTCATTTCGAAGTTCATTAGCTCCTACCACTGTGGAGGCTTTGATTTGCACGCAGAATTGGATCAAGAGGAGAACTTCAATTCATGTTTTGGATGTTCTTAAGTATGAGGAGGCCGACGTCGAGGAGGAGGGTGGTGATCAGCCTGGATCTGGTATTTATTTTAATTTTATTTTATAATTTCTTATTAATTTATTTATTTTCATTTAATTAGTATTCATTAATTTAATTTCAAATTTTATTATTATAGTGATACATGAGACGACGTCTACGGCTACCTCCGATGCAGTATGACTTTGTATTGGACCTACAATTGCCATGGTTTGCACAATTTATCCTTTATTTTTATTTTTATTTTTTGTATTTATAATTTTATATCATATTTTAGTATCTAATTATTTTGCTTGGTTTTATTTTAGCTTTTATATTCTCAATATACAATTATACATATGCCCAATCCTAATGACCGGTCTATGCTCATCTGCCCCATCTTCATCTCAGGGAAAAAAAAATCAATGCCCCGTCCATGCGGGGGAGGGGTGCCCCTGCCCCGAAGGGGGCGGGTAGCACCCCTAGTTCAGGTGGATAAAAAAATCCCAAATCTTGGAAGAGCATAGTAATCCTTATTGGCTTGGTCAAATATATATTCAAAATTTAACTAATATCATACCTTTTTATATTTGCCTATTCTATTTAAATCCAATTTCTATATTGGATTAGACATTCACTCTCTATATAATAATAAAATATTCTTAAATTAATAATTTTTTATTTAATTTATTTGTATCACATTTTATAATTCTACCAATTTAATATTAATAATAATTATATTCTAATTAAATTATTATTATAAAAATCATATTTTCAAAAGTCATTTAATGCTAATAACAAAAAATATTTGATTAAACTCATCCAAAATTCTATCTAAATTTCTTAATTACAAACCAAATAGTATTTTTGTTTGGGGTGAGAAACTAATATTTTAATGTTTGCTTGGAGTGAGAAATTAATATTTTAATGTTTGGTGAATCAATTATACTTTTTCATCTTTGACCAATCACTGTAGAAAAAGTCTATCTTATTTTAGATTTGGTCAATCTAATATAAGGTGTTGTTGACTTTTCCATTTGATCAAGCTAATGTGAATACTCATTCATATAATCACAATCTTAGAGCATTAAAGTTGGATACATGATTGGGTAAAATTTTTCATCTTGGAATAGCGAATACATTAAGGTTGTGTTTGGATGTTGAAGTGAGTTGAGTTGAGTTGAGTTGAGATGATAAAATATTGTTAGAATATTATTTTTTAATATTATTATTATTTTGAGATTTGAAAAAGTTGAATTGTTTATTATATTTTGTATTAGACTTTGAAAAAGTTGTAATGATGAGTTGAGATGAGTTGAGATGAGTTTGACAACCAAACTCACCCTAAAGTTGGATACATGATTGTCCCAATCTTTTCAAAATATTTCAGTGTTCTCGTCAATCAATCATGCATTGCATGCAGTTCTCCAGCTCATAGGTGGAATAAAAAATTGTAGATTCCAACGACTAGTACATGAGTGATGAGTGGTCAAAGACAAAATGCTTACAAAGTATAAGTTTGGTGAAATGGATACGATTGGACCTTAGTGTTTGGAAGTGCAATCATAATCTTGAAGGCATTGTTTGGATTGGGAATTCACTCTGATTCATTTCAATTTATCATATCTCATTATTATAATTTTTTAAAATTTTTATACAAAATAAAATAAATTAATTAAAATTTTTAAATTTTTAAATAATAATAATATTAAAAATAATATTTTATTTAACTCATTTAAAAATTAAAATCATTTTAACTCATCTCTAAATTCAAACATGCCTAAGTTTAACTAACTCATATGGAAAGATAAAAGTTACTGATTGATATTTTATTTTATTTTATTTATATATTTTTTACTTAATTGTTAAATAGATGTTTTAAAATGAGTTTGTGAATTTTTTCTTTTTTTAAATGTTTAAAGATATTTAAAGAAATGTTTGGAAAAAAATACAAAATAAAAAAATAAATTTTGCACTTATCGAAAGGAATTATCGGGATCCACTATCGGTGGCCCTAGCATGACCCTATCACAATATTATATGTTAAAAGTTTCATTTTGTCAGTGTTTTTATAATTTAAGTTTTGAATTTTAAAATTTTTATCCTTCCGAATAGTTTATACATCAGCACGTATAATTATGTAAATAAAATTATAAATATGAATAGTGTTTTCCTAGTATAATCTATTAAAATCTTAATAAATTATTAAAATCTTATATATTTTCATAAAATCATATCAACAATTAGTAAATTAAAATTTTGTTAAATTATATATCATTTTAATTAGTTATTGTGCATATGAATTTGTGAAAGCTATATGAAAAAAAAAAAAAAAAACTTGTATTTGTATTAACGCATATCACTTTGATTGGCATCTACAAACTTAGATAAACTAATTTTTGTTTGTATCGGTATCTTTATATTCTGTTGCATATACCAAAAGGCAAAACCTAAACTTAAAAATTCAGAAGAGAAATGATATTTGCAGTCGTGAGCGTGCAGTCACCGTACAGTCGTTTTGAAAAAAGTGAATAAATAAGGGACTCACATGAAAAGAAATTAATTTTTTAATAATAGACCCCACTCTTTTTCAAAGCGACTGCACAATATTTACGCATTCCACGACTGTATGTAGCATTACTCAACCCAGAAGCACTCAGAAGAGCACCAAAATTCCAATTGTTCACACTGCTCTTTCTTGCTGAGTCTTGAGTCTCTCGACAGAATTTTCCATGATCCATCCCTAAGAGCCGGTGGGGCCCTTGTTTTTTCGGGCACTTTTTCGGCCCACATGACTCAAAGGAGTGCCGCTTCTACACTAGAAATATGTTTTCCTTTAAATCATAGAATTTGTATTTGAGGTTTTTTTTTAAAAATACGCAATCCATCCAGTTTCCCATTTTAAGGTAAAGGTTTAGAATTAGTTTTTTATATTTGGAAAGCTATTGTTCATTTCTTAAATAACCTTTTATATATATTTTTTATAGGAAGTAATTATAAATGTAGAAATAAAATGTAGAAATAATAATAAATATAAAATATAAAAAGATTTTGTTAATAGAATAGAAAAATATAAAAAATGAGACGTAAGAGGTTTTTAAAATGAAATAAAATTTAAGATTTTTTTTATAAAAAATATAATTTCTATCTAAAATTTAGAAAAAAGTATAAAAAAAGGAATGAAAATGCTCTTACTTGTGGTCATAAGTCTTCCACTGTTATTATCTCCAACACCTGGAGTAGGGCAGGTTTGGGAGTGATATATTTTATCTAAAAGTTTAAAATATTATATTTTAATATTATTATTATATTAGAATTTAAAAAAATTAAATTATTTATTATATTTTATATATAAAAAACATTGCATCAAAACATATTTTTAAATTTTATGTCTCATCATTCTGAATTAGGGCAGGATTTCAAGTGCATTTTTTATACTTTCCCCGAGAGAGGTGCCCCCTGATGTCAACTTGGGTCTCTATAAATACCGGCTTTTTCCTTCCCATCTCTTCACATCCTCCATTAAAAGAAAAAACAGAGCTCCTTTAGCGAAATCCCAAGCCGGGCAACCCCCAGCCCCGGCCCCGGCCCCCAGCCCCAACTCCTCTCTCTCTCTCTCTCTCTCTTCCCCAACATCTCCTTCTCACCATCTTCCTTATCTCAAGCTTCTTCTTTCAATCCTGTAATCAGAACTCCTATTCTTTTCTTTTTCTTCTTCTTTCCTTGCCCTGCTTGTCCCCTGCTCTGTTTTTTCAGACCACCCGCGTCTTTAAGCCCATGGCAAACGTTTCTTCCAACACCGAGCAGAAGAAAAGCACAAGCTTTACCCCCAGGAGAGGTCAGGTAAAAGCTCAGATTTTTAAGAGCTTGGCCAAGAAGGTTGTCTCCACTGTCTCTAAGGTGGGAGAAGCATTGGGAATGAAAAGAGGAGATGACGGCAATGGTGGAAACTCTGCATCTTCAACTCCACCTCCAAGTTCCTACAACTCCGATGTTAATTCTGACATTTCCTAGAGATGATGATCATGCCAAGCTAGTGGATAAACACCATCGTGGTAAAACTATCTTATCTCAATTCTCTGGTGAATTGAGCTTGTCCACGCTTTTTCTGTCCTTTTTAACTTAGTATATCGTGTAGAGGCTTTGTGTTTCTGTGATTTTAGATACAGAACAAAGCTTCTATGGTGTTTTAAGGCACATCTTTAGATCGTCTTCTATGGGGTTTTAAAGATTGTGAGAATAAGATCATGTTGGGTATAACCTGCAGGACTCGTATCTTAGGGAGTTTCTGTCTGGCCATAGTTTATCAAGCTTTATTTGTAATTCAGTTCGTTGTGGGTAAGATCTCAGTTCTAATACATGTTGTAGAAAAAGAAAAGCAAAAAAAAGAAAAAAGACAGAACCCCTCTTCCGTTCGTCGGTCTGTCAGGTTTTAGAGCAAAGATGATGCAATTGGAAGAGGTAGTTTGCGTTTGAGGCGTTTTGCCTTTGTGTATTGGATTGTAATAGTTACTATTTGGTGACAGTATATATTTATGTTTGTGTGTATTTTTTTGTTGGGATTTGATGCATTTTGTTAGATCATGATTCGCAGGTTGTCTAATTTCCAACGTTTTCGTATGTTTCCATCGTTAAATATTGGAAACTTTCCCAATATCTTGGTTCATGCAGCTTTTTAAATGCTTAGTTTAATGTGTTGGTCCATATTGAGATTTGGGTATTGTAAAAAAAAAATTTATTTTAGTTTAAAAATCAATTGATTAGTAAATAATTCAATTTAATTAAGAATAAATCTATTCAAGACTTTTTAGATCACATACTATTTATAAAGATAAATTATAAAAATTTAAATTTTATAAATTAAATTATATGTACAAATTTTAAAATAGTAATACCTTTTAATTAAATGCAGGGAAAAATGTTAAAGAAGACAGTAACAAGGAAATTAAAGGCACGGTCCCACATTCCATGCTTTTACACACGAGACGGCCAATCCTGATGATGGACGTTAGAGTCACTTGCGGAGAAAAGTGCTAAGCCGACAAATCCTAAATACGTGCCTTTCATTCAAATGATAACTGTCTCTACGGAATTTCTGGTGACGAGGGTAGGGTAGGCAGGGATTGTTATTACTGTTTGTCTATAGATATGCAACACATGATATGCATATGTTACATACTTTTGTATATGTGCACATACATCATCTTACATCGGAAATTGTGTACGTACACTGATGTATGTAACGTCTTTCTGTTCGTAGTCCACGTAGGCCGCCACATGCATGCAGGTTTCGATCCACTCTGCCTCCCACCAAGAAAAACTTATGGGACGGTGAGTACGCCTCATCTCTAGAAGACTTTGACTTTAATTAAAAATACACAAATAATTTAAAATCATGTTTGGTAAAGTTGAAGGAAGATCGTGTTGGAGAAAAAAGCGCGCGCTATAGTAATTAATTTCACAGTAAGTTATGTATTTTCTTATCGATTTATAAATAATAAAACTTTATGATAATTAGAACAGTTGTGTGATACCCACAATAAATAATTCATTCTCTTTGATTAATACAAATTAATGAGTATTAATTCTTTGCCTGCTAAATTGTATTCTATACTATTTTTGTTGGTGTCGAGAAGAAAATTTAATGAAGGGAGATTGTAATATTGCCACTTGTATATATGGTCGATATGTCAAAATACAATAACATCTCATTTTATTTGTGAAAATAAACGAATGACAAAATTTATGTGGAAGAATATACATGGTGCATGTCGATTAAGCTAATTATTGCTATATATAATAAAGAAAAAGATTAGAGTCGTACTGGAAGCTCTTATATTATATATATATATATATATTGTGAAGAAATTAAATATGAGGAGATGAGATTTATTAGTTGCTGCATAAGAATGAAATTGACATCTAAACAAAAACCAGGCGAAATTTGGAGTTAGCTAAGCATCCAGGTTATTATTTTTTTTTCGATTCACAAAAACAATTTTTAGAAAAAAGTATAATTATATTTTCAGAAAAGAAAGCATGTATGCATAGAAGCGACCAGAAGGGAACTTTTCATTGACCAAGGAGAGGGTGATTGAGTTGAGTCTTGAATGATCCAAATAGTACTAATCGTATCTGTTGATGGGGTCGAGCCGCCCACAAATGAATGATTGAAACTTGCACCTTTTCCAAAGATTGAGAGAAAGAAACTTTGAAAAAAAAGATAAAAAAAAAAAAGATGCACCTTTTCAGATGTTTAATTTGCTGGAGATCAACTCTCCGGCTTCCTTTGGTTAGTTAAATATTTTTAACTCATCTTAATTTATAATTATAATTTTTTTAAATTTTAATATAAAATATAATAAATAATTTAATTTTTTCAAATTTTAAAATAATAATAATATTAAAAAATAATATTTTAATAATATTTTATCATCTCAACTCAACTCAACTCAACTCATTTTAACATCCAAACACAACCTATCTCTCACAGCCTCAGCATTTTACAAAATACCAAAATAAATTATGTTCAGTGTTCACACACTGCAAGCTCATTTCACCATTTTTTTCCTCTACTCTCCTGTGCATTTTTCATCTCTTTAGTCTTTACACAATCGAAAGAAAAGAAAAGTTAAAAACCCAAATTCTTGATCTGAAAACTTCAGTTTTCCTACTCTTTGTTTGAGTCGTGGGAAAAAAAAAAAATTTAGGAAGAAAAGATGACCACACTGAGAAAGTTTTGGTGCCGGAATATAAAAACAAAAGACAAAGACTCGATTCGAGGTTTTGTCTGCACTTAATTGTTTGTTTCAGAGGCTCTGTGGAGCATTCTATGTGTAGGGTGTCAGCTTTTTATCATTTCTCATAATCTCATGGCGGCTACGTCTACTATTTGACTAGTGGGTTTAGGTTGTGAGAGGAAGTAATTAATTTTTTTCTTTTTTCTTTTTTTTTTTCCTCGCATATTATTTGACGTATGCATGGAATTTATTTTTTATTTTATATAAATAACTTGCTTTCTAAGTAACAAATAAGAACCAAAATAACATCACAAATAACGTGACGTCAGCTCCTTCAGGTCGATATTTGATACTACACAGGTGTAAACAATTTTTTTGGAGTCACACCATTTGCGAAGCCATGACTTATTTAATTTCATGTATGAGAAACTTTTAAAGATATAGTGCACAGAACTAGAATTTATTCCGTAGAAATGGATCTTTAGGACCTTATCTTGAAGTGGTTTTTCGTTAAAAAAAAAAAAAAAAAAACCTTGTCGTGTCATCTCTTCCCATTAAAAAGCAAGAAACTTGGTAATTAGAAACTTTCAAGCACATTTCTAGAATTGTTTGCCTAAAGCGTGTATTAGGAAAGACATAAATTTATCACTCAAATATGCTCTGAGGTCTAGTTTTCAATTCCAGAAATTGATGAAAAGTAATCCGGAATGAGTTTTTTGAATTAAGACATTCGGAAAATCAGGTAGACATTTAGAGCTATACTACCTTTAGATCCTTTCTGCCTTGTTTTCATGGGATGTAGAACTTCAAAAGCCACTATGATGTTGTTGGTTATAAGTCTACCTGGTATGAATGCATTTTGTGTAGGATAAATGATTATTACCGGCACCTATTTAAGCCAATGAATTACTTTCTCTTTTAAGTATTTTTTGTGATTAACTATCGTTGTATCTAGATTCACTCTTAATAGTTAGAATTTGACTTACATCCTCTTAAAACTTCACTGAATACATCATATTAAAAAGTGAATTAATAATATTGGAAGATTGATTAAAAAAAAAAAAAAAGGTCAACTTATTTCTTCATTTAAAATAATATTACTCATTCAGTTTTCAAATTGAATACATCCAATAAAATTTTATTTGTATATAACCCAAACTCTAATCCATCTTAAAATCCTTCCGTGCAATTTATTCTTCTTATTGAGCTTTTAATAATTACACATGTAAGGAGATTTTCCCCTGTTCCAATGGGCTTAAGAGTTTCCAATTAAGGGAATAGGAGCTAAGGACCCAACTCAGAACAAGTAGAGACTCCAACTCGGCCCATAGGTAGCCTCTTCTGGACACAATCTGTATGAGAGAACGTGATACAGGAGATGAGATTCGCTGACCTAGAGACCCCTCGAATAGACCAACTCTTGAGTGCTTGTCTGTATAGTTGGCGTAATATACGGGAGACTCTTAATCCTTTGATAAAAGAGGCATCAACGAACCATAAAGGACTCTAGCGAGATGGGGGGAATCAAAGAACCACACCGCATTAATGACACTGCTACTCGAGCTACATGCCACATTAACGATATCGACACAAAGTCACGCCGCATTAAAACGCTTTGACAAAAGGACCAGTACAAAAGATACGGACTTTGTAGGGGTAGACACAATTTATCCTCCCATACTTATGGTATAAATAATAAGTCCCAAATATGAGAAAATGCTCTCTGATTCCTTAACTCTCTTATTTATTTACAGAATTTTAAGAAAATTTATTGACTTTGACATCGGAGGCTCCTCAGACCCAAGGCCGCTCTCTCCAAGTTGTCTTCTTTCCTATCTCTTGCAGGTCCAGTTTTCAAAATCAAAATTGTCGAAACCTAACCTAAATATGTGCGAAACACGACATTAGCAACACATAAAGGCCAAACAAAATGATATACTTAGAAATATTAAGTTTTAATGGTCATTGGTCATTGAAATAGTAAACTTTGTTCAGAGTCATGGTCACTGCACACACCATATAGGTACATAAGAATTAAGACGTGACAGTTGGCAACCATATAATTAAAAAAGGTTGTCTATTTTTGTAGTGCAACCATATCAATCGTTATCTTAATTAATTTTATCAGGACTCATTAAATAAGATTGAAGCTTTCCAACTATCTTATTGTATGTTATTTTGTTCTTTAATGTCTAATTACTCTTTTTTTAAAGGCTATTAAAAAGAAAAAAAAATTATATTCATCATCCTGTTACTTGACTATATATAGCATAAAAATTGCAAATCTTCAATTTTGAGCTTAATTTTTCATTTGCCTCCTCTTTTTTAGCTTGTTGTGTAGAAAGACAAAAAGAGCTTCTGAGTTTTGGGGGCTTTTCTGAACAAATTTTTTTTTTTTTTTTTTTTTTAAGCAAAATTGGGAATTGGGTGCAGTCCAGGATGAGTTGTAACCGATCCTAAATACTTTTCAATAGAAACTCAAACCATCCCTGCCTACCCTACCCTCGTCACCAGAATTTCCATAGACTTTATCATTTGAATGGCAGCGTATTTAGGATGTGTCGGCTGAGCCGCCAAAGTCAACGAAGAAAAAACAAAGCACTTTTATCCGCGAGTGACACTAACGTCCATCATCAGGATTGGCCGTCTCGTGTGCAAACCTAGCCAAGCGTGGAATGTGGGACCGTGCCTTTAATTTCCTTGTTACTGTCTTCTTTAACATTTTTCCTTGCATTTAATTAAAAAGTATTACTATTTTAACATTTTTACATATAATTTAATTTATAAAATTTAAATTTTATAATTTATCTTTATAAATAGTATGTGATCTAAAAATTTTTGAATAGATTTATTCTTAATTAAATTGAATTATTTACTAATCAATTGATTTTTACACTAAAATAATTGTTTTTTTTTACAATACCCAAATCTAAATATGGACCAACACATTAAACTAAGCATTTAAAAAGCCGCATGAACCAAGATATTGCGAAAGTTTCCAATATTTAACGATGGAAACATACGAAAACGTTGGAAATTAGACAACCTGCGAATCATGATCTAACAAAATGCATCAAATCCCAACAAAAAAATACACACAAACATAAATATATATTGTCACCAAATAGTAACTATTACAATCCAATACACAAAGGCAAAACGCCTCAAACGCAAACTACCTCTTCCAATTGCATCATCTTTGCTCTAAAACCTGAAAGACCGACGAACGGAAGAGGGGTTCTGTCTTTTTTTTCTTTTTTTCTTTTTTTCTTTTTTTTGCTTTTCTTTTTCTACAACATGTATTAGAACTGAGATCTTACCCACAACGAACTGAATTACAAATAAAGCTTGATAAACTATGGCCAGACAGAAACTCCCTAAAATACGAGTCCTGCAGGTTATACCCAACATGATCTTATTCCCACAATCTTCAAAACCCCATAGAAGACGATCTAAAGATGTGCCTTAAAACACCATAGAAGCTTTGTTCTGTATCTAAAATAACAGAAACACAAAGCCTCTACACGACATACTAAGTTAAAAAGGACAGAAAAAGCGTGGACAAGCTCAATTCACCAGAGAATTGAGATAAGATAGTTTTACCACGATGGTGTTTATCCACTAGCTTGGCATGATCATCATCTCTAGGAGATGTCAGAATTAACATCGGAGTTGTAGGAACTTGGAGGTGGAGTTGAAGATGCGGAGTTTCCACCATTGCCGTCATCTCCTCTGTTCATTCCCAATGCTTCTCCCACCTTAGAGACCGTGGAGACAACCTTCTTGGCCAAGCTCTCAAAAATCTGAGCTTTTACCTGGCCTCTCCTGGGGGGAAAGCTTGTGCTTTTCTTCTGCTCGGTGTTGGAAGAAACGTTTGCCATGGGCTTAAAGACGCGGGTGGTCTGAAAAAACAGAGCAGGGGACAAGCAGAGCAAGGAAAGAAGAAGAAAAAGAAAAGAATAGGAGGTTCTGATTACAGGATTGAAAGAAGAAGCTTGAGATAAGGAAGATTGTGAGAAGGAGATGTTGGGGAAGAGAGAGAGAGAGAGAGAGGAGTTGGGGCTGGGGGCCGGGGCTGGGGGTTGCCCGGCTTGGGATTTCGCTAAAGGAGTTTTTTTTTTTTTTTAATGAAGTATGTGAAGGGATGGGAAGGAAAAAGCCGGTATTTAATATTTATAGAGACCCAAGTTGACAACAGGGGGCACCTCTCTCGGGGAAAGTATAAAAAATGCACTTGAAATCCTGCCCTAAATCTGGAAGAGATACAAAATTATCATTTAATTTTATTTTATTATTGTATATTTTTTAAATTTATATATAAAATATAATAAATAATTTAATTTTTTTTAATTTTAATTTAATTTTTTAAAATCTCAACACAATAATCATATTAAAATATAATATTTTAAACTTTTAAATAAAATACAAAATTTTTATCTCACTTTTAAATTTTAAAAATACAAAATTCTCATCTCATTCCCAAACTTATCCTAATCCAGGTGTTGGAGATAATAACAGTGGAAGACTTATGACCACAAGTAAGAGCATTTCCATTTCCATTCGCTTTCTTATACTTTTTATCTAAATTTTAGATAGAAATAATATTTTTTAAAATTTTATTTAATTTTAAAAAACTTCTTATATCTCATTTCTTATATTTTTCTATTCTATTAAACATAATCTTTTTATATTTTATATTTATTATTATTTTTACTATTTTATTTCTACATCTTTAATTACTTTCAAATATAAAAAATTACTGTTTACATCGTAAACATTTACCTTAAAATCAGAAACTGGATGGAGTTTGTATTTAAAAAAAAAAAAAAACTCAAATACAAATTCTATAATTTAAAGAAAAACATATTTCTAGTATAATAGCGGCACTCCTTTGAGTCTTGCGGGCCGAAAGAGTGCCCGAAAATCAACGGCCCCACCGGCACTTAGGGATGGATCATGGAAAATTCTGTCGAGAGACTCAAGACTCAGCATGAAAGTGCAGCGTGAACAATTGGACTTTTGGTGCTCTTCTGGCTGCTTCGCTTCTGGGTTTAAGTTTAGGTTTTTGCCTTTTGGTATATGCAACAGAATATAAAGATACCGATACAAACAAAAGTTAGTTTATTTAAGTTTGTAGATGTCAATCAAAGTGATATGCTTTAATACAAATACAAGTTTTTTTTTTTTTTTTTCATATAGCTTTCACAAATTCATATGCACAATAACTAATTAAAATGATATAGAATTTAACAAAATTTTAATTTACTAATTATTGATATGATTTTATGAAAATATATAAGATTTTAATCATTTGTTAAGATTTTAATAGATTATACAAGGAAAACACTATTTATATTTATAATTTTACTTACATAATTATACGTGCTATGTATAAACTATTGGAAAGGATAAAAATTCTAAAATCCAAAACTTAAATTACAAAAACACTGACAAAATGAAACTTTTAACATATAATATTATGATAGGGTTATGCTAGGGCCACCGATAGTGGATCCCGATAATTCCTTTCGATAAGTGAAAAATTTATTTTTTTATTTTGTATTTTTTTCCAAACATTTCTTTAAATATCTTTAAACATTTAAAAAAAAATTCACAAACTCATTTTAAAACATTTATTTAAAAATTAAGTAAAAAATATATAAATAAAATAAAATAAAATATCAATCAGTAACTTTTATTTTTCTATGAGTTAGTTAAACTTAAGTATGTTTGAATTTAGAGATGAGTTAAAATGATTTTAATTTTTAAATGAGTTAAATAAAATATTTATTTTTAATATTATTATTATTTTAAAATTTAAAATTTTAATTTATTTATTATATTTTATATAAAAATTTAAAAAAATTATAATAATAGAATATGATAAATTGAGATGAATTGTATTTTCAAACACTAAGGTCCAATGTTATCCACGTCACCAAACCTATACTTCGTAAACATTTTGTCTTTGACCACTCATCACTCATGGACTGGTCATTGGAATCTTCAATTTTTAATTATTTACCGTTTCAGCCACCAAGGACTTGGAGAACTGCATGCAATGCGTGATTGATTCAGAACAACAATGAAATCTTTTCAAAACTAAAGATTGGGACAATCATGTATCCAACTTTAATGTATTTGGTATGGATAATGCTTGAGCCGCCGCTTGGCTCTAGCATATATATTTTTTAAATTATTTTTTACATAAAATTTTTAAATATTTTTAAAAAATAAAATTATAATATCATTAAAAAATATTTTTATAATAATAAAAAAAATTATTAAAAAATATTTTCTTAATCACAAAGTAAAATAAAAGTATTTTTATTATTTTTTATTTTACTTCGTGATTAAAGAAGTATTTTTTAATAATATTATGAATTTTTTTTATTTTTTTTAAATATTTAAAATTTTAAAAACATTTCTATAAAAAAAAAGTTCAAAAAAATACATATAGCGGAATCCCAGCGTTGAGTCTAGCATTATTCATTCGGTATTCCAAATTTTGGGGTTTTTTTATACACTGAAATCTTTTATAATTTTTTTTTATACTTATTTTACTATTAATTTTTAAACAATTATATCATTCTATTAAAAATAAGGATATTATTACTCAATCGAGAATTCCAACTGATAATTTGTACCATCACTATAATTGTAGTTTTTTTTTTCTTTCAGATATTTTCTTAATATTTTTAAACATTTAAAAAATACATAAATTCAATAATATTCACTTCATTAACCATTAAAAAAATTTTAAAAAAATGGGTACAAATCATTGGTCCAATTGATCAGTTCAAAAAGCATTTACCTAAAACTAAATTTTTTAAAATTGCAAAACTACTTTCCAATTCACGTAGAGTTGTAAAAAAGTTATAAAATTATTGTAAGGTTATCATTTTCTTTTTACAAAGGCCGTTTTATTTTTCTTGGGGTTTTTTAGAAGAAAAATGATTTACTTTTTCATGATATTTAATATAATTATGTTTTTAATAAGAGATATTTTTATACAATAACTTATAGAAGTATAATGACTTTATAAAAATACACTCATTTTAAAATATTGTTGTAAAATATATTATAAAATGTGACGTGTTTGTATCATTACTCTAAAAATAAAAATGATAGTATGATTATCAAATATGTCTATCAAATGTGTTCATTTATATATATTTTAAAAATAGTTAAGGAAGTGATTATTAATAAATTTATATTTTTTTATTTTGATAAGTGCAAAATTTATTTTTTTATTTTGTATTTTTTTCAAACATTTCTTTAAATATCTTTAAACATTTAAAAAAAGAAAAAATTCACAAACTCATTTTAAAACATTTATTTAACAATTAAGTAAAAAATATATAAATAAAATAAAATAAAATATCAATCAGTAAGTTTTATCTTTCCATATGAGTTAGTTTAACTTAGACATGTTTGAATTTAGAGATGAGTTAAAATAATTTTAATTTTTAAATGAGTTAAATAAAATATTATTTTTAATAATATTATTATTTTAAAATTTTAATTTATTTATTATATTTTATATAAAAATTTAAAAAAATTATAATAATTAAATATGATAAATTGAGATGAATTAGAGTGAATTCTCAATCCAAACAATGCCTTAAAGAGGGCAGGTTTGCACTTCCAAACACTAAGGTCCAATGTTATACATGTCACCAAACCTACACTTCGTAAACATTTTGTCTTTGACCACTCATCACTCATGGACTGGTCATTGGAATCTTCAATTTTTAATTATTTACCGTTTCAGCCACCAAGGACTTGGAGAACTGCATGCAATGCGTGATTGATTCAGAACAACAATGAAATCTTTTCAAAACTAAAGATTGGGACAATCATGTATCCAACTTTAATGTATTCGGTATGGATAATGCTTGAGCCGCCGCTTGGCTCTAGCATATATATTTTTATATATATTTTTTACATAAATTTTTTATATAAATTATTTAAATATTTTTAAAAAATATTTTAATAATAATAATAAAAATTATTAAAAAATATTTTCTTAATTAAAAAATAAAATAAAAGTATTTTTTATGATTTTTTATTTTACTTCGTGATTAAAGAAATATTTTTTAATGATGTTATGAATTTTTTTATTTTTTTTAAATATTTAAAATTGTTAAAAAAATTTCTATAAAAAAAAAAAAAGTTAAAAAAAATACATACTAGAGCCTAGCAGAAATCCCATCGATGACTCTAGCATTATTCATTTGATATTCCAAAATTTGGGATTTTTTTTTTTCACCTGAACTCTTTTATAATTTTTTTATAATTATTTTACTATTCATTTTTAAACAATTATAATTCTATTAAAAATAAGGATATTATTACTCAATCGAGAATTCCAACTGATAATTTCTACCATCACTATAATTGTAGTTTTTTTTCTTTCAAATATTTTCTTAATATTTTTAAATATTTAAAAAAATACATAAATTCAATAATATTCACTTCATTAACCGTTAAAAAAAAAATGGGTACAAATCATTGGTCCAATTGATCAGTTCAAAAAGCATTTACCTAAAAATAATTTTTTTAAAATTGCAAAACTACTTTCCATTTCACGTATAGTAAAAAAGTTATAAAATTATTACAAGGTTATCATTTTCCTTTTACAAAGGCCGTTTTATTTTTCTTGGAGCTTTTTAGAAGAAAAATGATTAACTTTTTCATGTTATTTAATATAATTATGTTTTAAATAAGAGATATTTTTATACAAGAGCAATGCTAGGTACAGTCCCCATTTGGGGACTGCATGTACAGGCCTAGGCTATTTTAACTTTAAAGTTTTGTAAAATTACAAAATTATCCCTTCTAAAATAATGTTTTCTCTCATTTAAGTATGTGCCTGCACATGCAGTCCCCACTTCAGGACTGCAAATAGAATTTCTCTTTTATACAATAACTTATAGAAGTATAATGACTTTATAAAAATACACTCATTTTAAAATATTGTTGTAAAATATATTATAAAATGTGATGTGTATGTATCATTACTCTAAAAAAAATGATAATATAATTATCAAATATGTCCATCAAATATGTTCACTTATATATATTTTAAAAATAGTTAAGGAAGTGACTATTAATAAATTTATATTTTTTTAATAAATAAAGATGTTTAAAAAATGCTTATAAGAAACGAAAACGAAAATAAAAATAAAAATAAATTATTTGTACTAATGTACGTGTACATTTGATAGATACATCTTATATATAGGCACCTGGCATTGTCATTATTCTCATGGACCAGCATTACAGTAGTGGCCACTGGGTGAGTGGGAAACGTAGAAATAGGAAGACTGGAGATGATGATGCATGCCCTACAGTACTGTACTCATTTAGCACCGTCCCAATATGTACCCAACTGATCATCTGTACTACTCACCCGGTCCAGCTTGTGCCAGGCAGGCAGGCTGGCTGGCCAACTCATTGTACTAATGTCTCTTACGCAGGAGAAATGAACGTACGTCCATGTAGATGGAAAAATATTGGATCGTGCTACAGCCCCCGCTGGGGCTCGCTGGGGCTGTAGTGTATTTTTATATATATTTTTTTTTAAGTTATTTTTTATATAATTTTTTTTAATATTTTTTAATATTTTTTAAAAAATAAAATAAATTTAAAATATTATTAAAAATACTTTCTTAATCAAGAAGTAAAAAAAAATTATTAAAAAATACTTTCTTAATCACGAAGTAAAATAAAAAATCATATAAAAATATTTTATATTTTACTTCGTGATTAAGTAAATATTATTTAATAATATTATAAATTTTTTTATTTTTTAAAAATATTTAAAATCATTAAAAACATCTATATAAAAAAAAGAATTAAAAAATACACATAAAAAAATACACTAGAGCTCCAGCGGGAGCTCTAGCATTTTCCAAAAATATTTGCATCAGCCCTACACAGCACACACTCAACTTATTGAGTGTAAAAAAAAAAAAATGATGTAAAGTGTGTGCTGGTGTGGGACTGATGTATAGTATTTCCCCATGTAGATATAATTCATGTGAAGCACATATTTTCTCTGTGATATCTCACAACATATTATATTAAGCTGTCGGGGATTCGGACTCGTACGTACAGAGATGTTTCCTATATATTTTTCATGAAAAGACCAAATAAAATATCGTTTTTGGAGATCCTTAAGTACCTAACTAATTACTCATGCATTGAAAACGTATATTTAATTAGATTAATCTATATACTTACGTATCCAAATGATATATATATACAAGTTTTAAATGTGTAAGTTTCGTATAAATTTTTTATAAAAAAATAAATTTTATCATAAAAAAATGTAAAAAAAATTATTTCTTCTTAATGGAATCTACAATTTTATAAAAAATTTATATACTTAGAGCTTGTAACTATCGTTACTGTTTTGTCTAAAGATATGGAACACATGATATGCATGTGTTACATACTTATGTATATGTGCACATATATGATCTTACATCGGATAGTGGTACGAAAGCATGCATGCATGGGCAAACGTGTACGTATAGTGGTGTATAGCTGTCAGATTCCATAAAACAAGACAAGAAAATTTTTATATTTTTATATTTTTGATAAAACAAAATGTTTTTCAAAAACATCTCATCTCATCTCACCTCATCATTATAACTTTTTTAAATCTCCACACAAAATAAAATAAACAATTCAACTTTTTCAAATCCCAAAACAATAATAATAGTAAAAAATATATTTTAATAATATTTTATTTAACTTTTTAACTTTAATCTCATTTCATCTCATCTCATCTCATCACTGAAAACAAACGGGCTCCTGTGTTGGAGATAAGCAAATGAATTTTTCAAACCGTCCTGCAGCGGAGCTTGGCATTCGAATGTCCCCCGGGAGGACAAATTTATTTATTTAAAAAAGCTTTGATCAAAATTAGAGATACAAATTCACTATTACGTACGTACCCGAATCTCAAACTATATACTGATGTATGTAACGCTAGTAGAATTCTCATAAGTTACTATAGCTAAATTTTAAAAGAATTTAACTAATTTAATGTGAGTATATTTTATTTTTTAATAATTAAATAATTATTAAATTAAATTTTTAATTAATTTAATAAGAATGCTCTAACAAATCTTTCTGTTCGTAGTCCACGTAGGCCGCCACATGCATGCAGGTTTCGATCCACTCTGCCTCCCAACAAGAAAAACTTATGGGACGGTGAGTACGCCTGATCTCTAGAAGACTTTGACTTTAATTAAAAATACACAAATAATTGGTCTTGTTTGTTTTTCAAAAACATCTTATCTCATCTCATCTCATCTCACCTCATCATTATAACTTTTCTAAATCCTCACACAAAATAAAATAAACAATTTAACTTTTTCAAATCTCAAAACAACAATAATATTAAAAAATATATTTTAACAATATTTTATTCAACTTTTTAACTTTAATCTCAACTCATCTCATCTTATCTCATCTCATCTCTAAAAACAAACTAGCCCAATCATATTTGGTAAAGTGGAAGGAAGATCATGTTGGAGAAAAAAGCGCGCGCTATAGTAATTAATTTCACAGTAAGTTATGTATTTTCTTATCGATTTATAAATAATAAAACTTTATGATAATTAGAACAGTTGTATGATACCCACAATAAATAATTCATTTTCTTTGATTAATACATGAATTAAATAATGACGTTGCACATTGCTGGAACAAATTAATGAGTTTTAATACTTTGCCTGCTAAATTGTATTCTATATTATTTTTGTTGGTGTCGAGAAGAAAATTTAACAAAGGGAGATTTTAATATTGCCACTTGAATATATGGTCGATATGTCCAAATTCAGTGGCATTTCCTTTCATCACTGACAAAGTTTATGTAGAAGAATATTCGTGGTGAATGTCGATTAAGCTAATTATTGCTTTTATCACTGAAGATAAAATAAAGAAAAAGATTAGAGTAGTACTGGAAGCTCTTATATTATATATATATATATATATTGTGAATAAATTAAATATGAGGAGATGAGATTTATTAGTTTAAAAATGAAATTAACATCTAAACAAAGAGCAGGTGAAACTTGGAATTAGCTAAGAATCCAGGTTATTATTATATTTTCAGAAAAAAAAAAAGCATATATGCATAGAAGCGACCTTCTGGAGGGTACTTTTCAATGACAAAGGAGAGGGTGATCTAGTTGAGTCTTGAATGACCCAAACTGTACTAATCTTATCTCTTCATGGGTCAAGCCGCCCACAAATAAATGATTGAAACATGCACCTTTTCTAAAGATTGGGAGAAAGAAACTTTGAAAAAAATAATAATAAAAAGAAAAAGATGCACCTTTTCGGATGTTTAATTTGATGGAGATCAACTCTCAAGTCTCTCACTGCCTCAGCATGTTTAATCGTATCCCTACGGCCTACATCTTTAATCCACAAGTAATGACAATCGACATATATCTAAACATGTCAGAAGTTTATTTTGAATCTAAAGCAACAGGAATGGGAAGCTTCTCAGGCTTAGGCACAGAAAAAAGCCCTCTCCAAGATGTCCCAAGTCCCAAGTTAAAAAGCTGCAAAGGCATGGAGGAGCTCAATTCGAAGAATTGAGAGACAAGGGTTATTATGTTATTGTTTTTCCATTGGAGTTGTAGTTAGCCACAGGGTGTGTGGGGTTGGAGAGGCGGAGTTTCCGTCACTTCTACTGTCCTCCCCTGTCCCCTCTGATCCTTCCAAGCACCTCTCCCGCCTTCCACACCAAAAGGCTACCATCTCAGCCAAGATCTTCAAAATCTGCCATTTGATCTGGCCTCTCCTAGGGGGAAAGCTTGCGTTTTTCTTCTTCTCAGTGTTGGCCGAAGCGAACGCCATAAGCTTATATTACACCCTCTGCAGAGAAGCAGGGCAAAAGCAGAGGAAGGAAAACTGAAAGAACCAGAGTTTTGATTACAGAAGAGAAAGGAGGAAATGGAGATGAAGATATGGAGGAGGAGAAGAATGGTTTGTTGGGGGGATATGAGTATTGAGTTGAGGAGATCTCACTGTCTTTTTGAAGGCTGTGAAGTAGGACGTCGAGGAAGAAATACTCGGATGGAGGCACCCCATTTCCTAGAAATTGAAGTTTTTCTTCTAAACACTACTCTTTGATTTCTAATCAAGGAACATTCTTGATGTTTGGATGTGTCTAAGTCAAGATGAGGTTATCAGATTTTACCTGGTTTTCTTAGGGGGCTTTTGGTGGTTGCAATGGGGATAGGAACCACTGGAAAGATTACTTTGGGTCACATGCATTCACACACATCGGAGTTGCATTTTTCTTCACACTCGCAGCAAAGGGATTTTCCACTACACAAGAATATTCCTTCAAGCTTCAAGACTCTATGGCTCTTATCTTTAGACCTTTCTATCTAACCTCTCCTTAATCACCTACGGTCCTACCTGCCTCCCTCTTTCCTCTTTTGCTTTGTATGTCATTTTTCTCGTTTTTTATTTTGCTTAGGATGGATAAGATAAACATCAAACTGATGCTGCTGACGCCGGGAGTATGCAGTCAATAGCACTGGACACAAGTTTTTTGTTGCAGTCTTGCCAAAGCTGGACAACAAAAGAAATTTATCAAACCCAAAATAGATGTGCGCGTCAAATTACGCATGGGGTAGCTTCGAACAACTTGTATAAAAGCATCCCCTCGTCAAAATCCCTCCAAGTCTCCTGAGCTTTCATTGTGTAAAACAGCCTCCGTTCTAATTCTGAATGAACCCCCCCATGAATTGTATCAATTTTTATGAATTTTACCCGAGCCTCGTTAAACTTTTAAATCATATCATCTCATGATTCTCATCTCAACATTTAAATAGTACTATAAATATAATATTTTTTAATTTTTAATTTTTTATCTTATCATTTTAATTTTTTTAAATTTTAAAATTAAACACGAATAACAATTCATCTTTTTTAAATTTTAAAAAAATATATTATAATTATTTTTTAACTTATAATTATTTTTTAACTTATAATTATTTTTTATTCAATTTTTTCTCTTTAATTTTTTAAAATTTTATAAAATATATTAATTCAAATCATTTCATTATTATTAACAAATTATTTTACTATCATTAATAAATTTCTCCTATTATCTCATATCTTATGCCATGTAACCAAACGAGCTCTAAGCCTGCGAGCACGTAAAGATCATCCGCCGTAATTTTCAAACTCAACTGTGAAACTTTTGTTTGAATATATGAAAGGATAGGAACAAAATGATTATTTTCCCTTTACTAGATCTCGTGCTCATGATGCAATCACACTTGAGAAAGAACTAGGAAACTCTTGACGTTGATGTGCGATACTCATTACTCAATGGGAAAAACAGCATGCAATACATGTGCGTGTTTGTAGACTTGAAAGTACAGTCTTGACGTTGCCTCTCGTCATGCAAATATGCGAATGTCCACACTGACAGCGTCGTCCGCAGGTTCCTCGCACAGGCAAGGAAAAGATTGGTCATGCATCTGGAAAACTATGACTGCGTAATTGTCATGCTCAAGTCATCTTAGCTTCCTAGAAGGTATATATAGATGCGAACCTTAATTGATTGAATAGATTAATGATAAATTGATCTGAATATCATCTAAAACAAATTTTATGATTTATTTATTTTCTCGGTTTGGATTAAGATCTTCAGGCTGTTCACACAGATCATGTACGTAAATTTCATCAAGCTGGGATAGGCCGCTACCTACGTACGTGATAAGTCAAAAAGACTCAACACCTACGCAGCAGCTTCCGCCGTATTGCGCGACAAAGTCCACGCCCTCAAGTTAGGGTTAGAAACACCAGACAAACTCAGTGATGTACTTTTTGACGGCAAAAGAGATATCAAAGGAGATATAACCTAAGAATATTAAGCAGTTTGATTATAGCGACCGTTGAATTATATATAGAACCAAAAAAAGACATTATTATGTTGATCATTTTCAGATCTAACCTAAATATTTCACAATCTTTTTTCTTCGGTTAGACTTTGGCCTATCTGGATATAAGAAATATTTCATTTCAACTCATCTTATCATTACAGTTTTTTTAAATTTTCATATAAAATATAATAAACAATTTAACATTTTCAAATTCTAAAACAATAATAATATTAAAAAATAATATTCTAATAATATTTTATTCAATTTTTAACTTTCATCTCATCTCATTATTCAAATGACACATTTGTCTTTTTAAAAGCGATCATAGTTGTGTTTGCGAGAGCGTGCATTATGTTAAGACAAATACAAATGCGTGATTCTATCCCATACACTTTCTTATTAATTTAAACTTTTGAAAATTGATGATTTTACGCAATATTAGATCAGTGGGAGTACTTCTGAATTCAAATTATGATTATAAATTTATACACTTGATTCTATTAATCTTTTTTTTTTTTTTACTTAAAATTTTAAAATATGTGGTCAATTCACGCGTTAAAAAACACATGTTAGACTAGCATAGAAAATTGTTTGGTTAATCGAGCTACTTTGTGTGTGTGTATATAGGGTAGTGTTATTATACCACCCAATTTTGTCCACTTGGTGTGCCCCTAGTACAAATTGTACTTTTCTTTTCTCTTTTTACTTTTTATTTCAAACATTTTTAAACATGTTTAAACATTTTTAGAAAATAAACAAAATTAATACACTAATAGTCACATCCTTAATCATTAAGTAAAAAAAATTAAAAAATAAAATAAAACACATGAGTGGTCAAATTGCAGGAACAAACTCAGAGGACATAGTATCATTTTCCATAAATATATATATATATATATATATATATATATATATATATCCCTTATAACTTAAAAGCTGCTGATAGGAACCAAGGTGGGCCTACAATTAAAGATCCTTTGCAAGTTCCAGATGGGCCAATTACAAGATCAAGGGCTAAGAAGATCAATGAAGCAATGCAAGGATTGGTGCAATACACTTGGGATGAAGCCAGCAAGAGCCCAACACTGAAGATGGGTCTGAAAGAAGAAGAACCAGTTTTGATCCACTTTATTCAAGCTGTGGAAGACATGACTTAGAGATACGGCCTATTGTTATTGGAGGCTTCCCATTTGGTTAAATGATTTATTTTATTAGTTTAGAATAAGTGGGCTTGAAGATGCTTGACTCACATGTCTTATTTCTTTTGAACTATGTTTTTGGGAAGGCCTTGTATTTTGGCCAAGGGCTTATTTGGAAAGTTACATTTTAGGAACTAGGGTTTCATCAATTTATTATAGGGGTTACTGTAGCCGCGTGTACTGTAGCCGGTACTGTTCATCAAGGGTAATTTTGGGTAAAAGGGGCATTATTTTGGCTAGGATTTTGATTAGGTTTGGCTTTAAAAACTCTTTGTAGCCTCATTTGAGAGTTAGACAATATTGAATTTTATTTGTGAGTTGAGTTTTCTCCTCTTGTTCTTGATTGAACTCTTGAACTTATCAAAGGTAAATCACAACCTTTGTGGCGTTCCTTCCTTGTAATCTGGGTTCTTGAGACGGGTTTTTCAATGGGCCTAGATTTTAATATAATCTAGGTTCTTGAAACGGGTTCTCATCGGGTCTAGATTCTCCATCCTTGACTTGATTTTTGGTTTTCTTGGGGAGTTTTCAAATTGATTGTGGGTTCAAGGGAATTCATTCCCACGGGTTCATATCAGCTGCTATAGGCAGATGAACAAAAATGAACAGTATCTTTGTAATTTGACACTTCCTTCTTCCACTTATGTTCCCCTATGTCTGGTCCTATTACAGTTTTGTCATCTGTTTTCTACAATTTCCTCTTCACTAAAACTAGGGGTGTAACCGGTCTGGTTCGGTCCGGTTTTGGATAAAATCTAGGACCGAACCGGTATGTACCGGTTTTGTATTTTTCAAAACCGATTACGCACCGGCTACTCTTCTAAACCGGTACTTCCGGTTTTACCGGTCCGATCCGGTCCGGTTTTTCGATTTTTTTAAAATGTAAGTTTCACAATTTGTCATTAAAAATTTGTTTATAAAAAAAAAAAATTTGATTTAAAAAAAACTGTTTTATACTTTTATTAATATATTAGACTATATATTAGTATTAATATTAGACTATTGGTATAGTTATAAATTATATATTAGTATTAGTTATAAACTTTTAGTGATTTAATATTAACATTTTATGTAATAATTTATAAATTATAATAAGAAATTATTTCATATATGAATATATATATTATATATAAAATTTCACATAAAAATTTATAATTATACATTATATATAAAACTTATATATATTAATATTTAATATATATAAAAAATATTTTGTATAAAACTTATATATAAAAAAATTATTTTTTATTTTTTTTAATCAACCAGTCCGGTCCGGTTCGGTCCGGGCCAAAAAATCTCGGAATCGGCCAGTTTTTACATTTTAAAAACCGGTTCCGGACCGGACCGGTTCAAAACTGGTAAAACCGGTCCGGTTCGGTCCGGTTCAGGCCGGTTTTTTGGTTTGAGTTTACACCTCTAACTAAAACCACATCATTCTTATTGCCAAAACTCCAAGTGAAAGTAACCTTTCTTCTTCTCTTCGAAAGTAGCCATTTTTTTCTCTATTCTTCTTCTCATCGTCTCTCTCTTCTTTGGGTCTTCTCTTCATCTTCATCTCTGCGTCTTCTCTATTCAAGTTTGTTTTCTGCTTCGTTGGATTTTTGTTCATGCCGCTGCATCTGGTTTAAGGATTGTAGATGGGTTTTTGGTCTCCAAATTTCTTAACAAAATAGATGGATTTTTTTATTCTTTTTGCTTTGCATGCAGTGGTAGATATCTAAGATTTTTATCTTTTCTTCATATTCGTCTCTGCCTCTTCTCTCTTCAGGTTTTTTTTTCTTTTCGTTTTTTGTTTTTGCTACGGAGGGTTAAAATCTTAATTTATTTTTTTTCTTCTTTCTTTCTTTTCTCTTCTTCCTCCTTTGCGTCGCAGCCCACCTTGAGCTCTCTCTCCCTCTCTGCACCAAGCCGAGTCACCGAAATCTGTCGTTTCTCTTCTCAATCTCCTCCACCATGGATTAGAAGCAGAGGATTTGGACCCACACCAGGTCAGCACTCAGATCCTTCATGGATTTCACGTTCGTTGCTTTCTCGGCAACTGTTTTTTTGTATAGTGTGTTGGTGTGACTTTTTCAAAGTGAAGAGATGTTTTGGCAGCTCAATAAGAGGGTTGGAAGGTAGGGTTATCGGTTATAGGCTTATTCAAGCATCGGTACTTATCGTGGTGTTTGGTTTTGAGTTTTTTCTTGCTCAATCTTCATTCGGGTGAGCTGTGAGTATGGACCCCTTTGGTGCTGGCGGCAATGCATGGAAAGATTTTTTGTGTGCATAAGCTTATTCAAGCAGGAGCAAATGTATGTTGCTTCTTATTTTAGTTATGAGAACTTTCTTGATAAAACTTCTTACTTGAGCATCAAAATAAACCGGTATTGATCATGAGTTTTGTGTGAAATTTACTAGATACTAATGTTTGATTCTCTACATGGAAGAACCTGCTTGCATTATGCTGCTTACTATTTCTTTTATTAAGAATTCAGAGACATCTGTATATATATGGACTTCACATATAGGATATTCATAGTGACTAGGGTGAATTTGTACTTTTTGAAAACTAGCAGTTGTCCCTTTTGATTATCAAAGGCTTTAGTAAATTGCTTATTGCCAAATGGGTTATTTTGGCCGAAAACTTTGCCAAATGGTATCATCCGAAAATCATGCTTTCTATGTATTAAATAATACAGGAAATTATCTATTTGTAATGAGGAGAGTGGAGGTGTGTGAATTTATTTTCTTACAAGTAGGTCAGTTTCGATTTTTAATCCATTCACAGTGACTTCTACTTTTCTCTCTCACTCTCTCTCTGCCTTATGCTCTTTCTGGATTCTTAGAAAACGTGACAAATGGACTAATCTTGATAATTTTAGATATCGTATTTTTTTTTCCTATTCTGGATAACCCAATCATTAATTTTGGGTAACTATTGTTGATTGAGTTTAAAAGTAGACTTTCATTTTTTGGGTCGACCTTCTCATATATTGTGAAAGTATTGGTTTGTAGATGCAAAACAATGATGATTGAAGCTTAGCATCATGTGTATAACCCCCTTCGTACGTAGCAGCCTGATGTTGTGCTAAATATAATAATGAACTTTGCTTTTCTTGCTTGCTTTCTTTTGCAACATTCTCAAAGGCTCCGTTTAGATATTAAAAGGATTTTAAATTATTTGTAAATAATCGTGAGAATAGTAGTAAAATAGTAATGAATAATAATAAAATAATTTTAAAATATCTAAAAACAATTATATTTCTAAACAGACCTGGAATCGAGATGCAGTACTTTTTAAAAGTGATAAAAGCTAGTGATTCAACACTTAACTTTGAGTTGTTTGACCCAACCATCCGCCAGAGCTCCCCATACCATAATTTATATCTCATTGGAACCAATTTACGAATTCCTATTTATCTAAACTCTTGAAATCTTACTTACTAAAGTATTAATATTGTTTAGTGGCCATGAGCTTGATCGCTTGATGGAATATAGCTCAGTTCTCTAAATGAAAATTTTGGATTCAAACACCCCAACCCCTTATAAAAAAAAAAAAAAAAAAAAGAATATTATGTAGTGTTCTTCGTAGGTAATGATAAATGTTATGGCACTACAAGAATATTGTTTATTTGCGACCAATTTTTTTTTAGCAAAATGACTATTTTTAACTAAAATGAGTCTGTTTTTGTCACAAATAATCATTTTTATCGCAAAAAGGATAATGAAATACTCATTTTTCTTGTAGTGTGGTTCTTTGACTCTTTAGATCTTTATCCTATATATGTAAAAAGAAAGAGTCATGAGTTTTAACAAAGAAATTAAAGTTTGGTTTGGATAATGAATTGAGATAAGATGAGTTGAGATGAAAGTTGAAAGTAAAATAAAATATTGTTAGAATATTATTTTTTAATATTATTATTGTTTTAGATTTTGAATAAATTGAATTGTTTATTATATTTTGTGTGAGAATTTAAAAAAATTGTCACTATAAGAAATATGGTCTTTTTCCACAATTTTTTTTTTTCAAAATATACTATTGTGGCAAATAATTAACTGATGACATGAAAGTTGTTCGTGGAAAAAAAAACAAGCCTTCTACCACGAGATCATGTCGGCAAGTAAAACTTTATGGGATAAAATGTTTTGAGTCCTGCTAGGTTGCCGCCTAGCTTTGACTGCTGGGCGTGCCGCCTGGCACAAATTTACCTTTTTATTTTTTCTTCTTTTTCTTTTCATATTTTTTAATGTATTTAAATATTTTTAAAAAATATAAAATACACCAATACACTAAAAGTCAATTCCTTAATCATTAAGTAAAAACATAACAAATAAAATAAAATATATGAGCGGTCAAAATGATGAGACAAATTCAGGCAGCATGCTAGCATTTTTCAAACGTTTTTGGGACGACTTTTTCTCTCCACCAATAAACTTACCAGAAATTTTTCATAGGTTATTAATTTTTGTGGCGAGATTATTAGCTTTTGCGGCGATCTCGTCTAATAAAATAAAACCCTTGTTTTCCCCTTATTCATTTCTCCCCTCTCCCCAAATCCCCCCCCCCCCTCCCGGTGAGTAGGCAATTAAGATAGAGAGGGGTGAAGGTAGGTAGGAGTAATTAAATGAAAAGAAAAATTATGTGTAGTTATGGGGTTGAATCACCACTTTTTGTACTTGGAATATTATAACAAAATTATATATATATATTTATATAAATATGTCTATAGCTATGGGGTTGGTTTTAGTTTAGCATTGGTGTAAGGTATACCATTAATGTCCATTAATGAGAAATATTGGCCGTGTGCAACTAATGAGAGATTTTGTTTCTTGAAGGAAATTAAGTTGGTGATCTTGTGAATTATGACATGATATGGTTTTGGTGATTCCTCAAGGATTTCTTGTTATATGCCCAAAGCATAATAGCATAAGACCAATGTAACATCTTTAAGTAAGCTTGTCATCTTTTTCTCTCTCCACAAGATTTGTAAGATCTCAATGCTAACAACAAAATAAAAACAAAGAATGCTACGACACGAAAGGTCATGCCATCGTAGACTTAGCACTTGATCAGATACCAAAAATTTATATATCACTAAACTACAAAAATTTCTATTGGCTCTTGAGAAATAACCAAAAACTCTCTATATATCACTGTAGAAATTTATGAACAAAAGTGGTTCTATTCTAGGTTAATCATTTAATGAAGATTGATTGAGATAACTAAAAAACAAATTAAACTAATTTCTATGTCCATGAGAAATCTTTTTCTTGGGTTAATTATACTTTGCTCACTCGAACTTTCACTCAATTCACAATGTGCTTTCGAAACTAATGATCCAAGCTACATGAGACATCCAGTAGATTCAAGTGTGTTGAAAGACTTTGATAACAGGCATGGTTGGTTCTCCCAAGATCCTCGAAATGGACGACTCGGTCTAGCGAGTGTGGGTTTAACCCATTCAATAACATAAACAAACTGTATAGCATATGGCTCGTAATACTAGTGCCTTACAACTTGACCCCTGGTTGTGTATGAAAAATCAATATTTCATGATGTTGTTGCTAATTCATGGCCCCAAGGCACCCGAAAATGATATTGACATCTTCCTGCGTCCTCTAGTCAATGAGTTGAGGGAGTTATGGGAAGAGGGTATTCATACACATGATGCATACAAGGGGGAAATGTTTAGATTACATGCAATGTTACTTTAGACTATCAATGACTTTCTCACATACGCAAATCTTTTTGGGTGGAGTACAAAAGGCAAGATGGCATGCCCTGCATGTACAGATGAAAAAGATTCTATGTGGTTGGTCTATGGGAACAAACATTGCTATTTGGGTCATTGTCGATGGTTGGTTTCAAAACACAGTTGGAGATAGAAAAAAAAGTGCTTTTAATGGGTATGTTGAGCTTCATCCTCAACTTGAAAGGGTCACGAGAGAGGCTTTGGTAGAGCAATTACTTTGGGTTGAAAATGTAGAGTTTTGTAAATCTTCAGAGAAGAGGAAACAGCTGCCCAATCAATGTAATTGGAAAAAAAAAAAAAAAAACATATGTGACAACGTCTTGGGAACGTTGATGAGCATTGAAGGAATAAGGACTCTGCCAATACTCGTAGAGATTTTGCAAATCTTGGACTACGAAAAGAATTGCATTTACAATACGATGATGATCTTGTTTCTATGAGTCTTGCATACTACATGTTAAATGAGCGAATGAGCTTTTGTGTGTGGTTGTCAGAAGTTAAATTCCCTGATAGTTTTCTGCAAATATTGCTCGATGTGTCAACATGAGTGAAGGGAGAGTCCAAGGAATGAAGAGCCATGATTGTCATATCTTCATGCAAACACTACTACCAGTTGTGATTGGTTGGTACTTACGACCCGATATGTGCCAAGCTTTAATAGAGTTAAGCTCATTTTTTAAAGAATTATGTTCACGAACATTGCAGTTATCAGTGTTGCATCGTCTTCAAGCTAATATCCCAATCATTCTCTGTGCATATTAGATATTTGTCAAAAAATGTATAAAGGCAAAATATTGTAGTGTCATAAGGGTCTATTGATATAAAATTAGGGTATGGAATTTGAATAGTGAATGTAACGAATTTGAAGTTGAGTAATTGTATGTATTTTGTGAAAAACCATTCTAAAATGGGTTATTCATGGACAAATATGGTTTTGTTCAATGGTGCACTCCAGATTTATAACCACCCTCCACTATCTCTTAGAAATTTGTGCAGGTTGTTAAGTATACTTATGTGTATGTTGTGGGCTCTTTGCATGAGGATGCTAGTAAGTATAAACTATACGAATGTAATTCAATATATTTGGGCAGACTTATTATGAGAATCTTTATTATTGAATGAAGTGTGTGTGTGTGTGTGTCCTAGTATCTTTGAAAGTGGTCAAAGAAGCTAATTTATGTATGACTTTTGTTTTCCCAAATATCTCTCAGCCCCTAATATGTGTGGATGAAGAGACTATGTGGTTTTAGATTTTGGAGAGATGAATTGGAGCTTGTCTCAGCAACATGAAATTCTTTAAAACTATATGTCTAGTGCTGTGAATTTGTATACAAGTAGTTACAAGCAATATATGTTGTAGTGGGTTATAGTGTATTTTTCATAACATATATTAATATATGTTATGAAAAATACTTGAGTATGCATGTAGGCCTTCTTATTGTACTTTCCACTTCTGAACATGATGTATTTCCTTGAATATGGTTGACATGGAAGATATTGGAATCAAGTTATTTATGAAAAATTCCCAATAATTATTAGACATATTTCCTATGGTCCATTCTAGAATGGATGTTGTTATATGTATGATTTGCATGATTTGAAGTTATTTAGTACTGTACAGTGGCTTCATTGGTTTATTTGAATAAAAAATGAGATGGCTCAAATCGTGATGGTAATAGTTCGTGGGAAAAGCTTCAAATCAAAATTTTTTCTTATAACAAAATTATGTTAAAAAAGACTTCTACCCAAAAGATGGACTTTTGGTAATATGTTTTTCTGTAGGAAGCAACAACAATTTTCCTTATAGGCAGTATTTATGGGAAGAGAAATGATACTTGCAGTCGTGAGCGTGCAGTCGTCGTGCAGTCGCTTTGAAAAAAGTGAATAAATAAGGGACCCACCTGAAAAGAAATTAATTTTTTAATAGTGGACCCCACTCTTTTTCAAAGCGACTGCACGGCATTTGCGCATTCCACGACTGTATGTAGCATTACTCGAGAAGAGAATGATCAATACCAAGGAGTACCAGTCGGGGCAAAAAGTGCAGCCCAATAGTATTATTGACCGTAATTTCCATCAACAATCTTCGTGGATTTCCCAAAAGCAAATAGTGCAAGATTCACTAAGATTGTAGGACTATTTGCTACGAGTATTTAAGAGCTTTACCCTTAGATGTTCTCGTGGGGAAAACAAATTTTTTCCCATGAGTTCAAGCTATCGTGGAAAAAAAAGTTTTTCTTACTAATTTTATTTCACGAAGTTCTTACAATACGAGTTGGTAGAAAAAAGCTATTTCTCATGGGGACCATGTCTTTTGCCACCAAACTCCTTCATGGATAAAAACAGTATTTCTTGTAGAGTGATAATAATAAAATGATATAAGTTAATGTATCCAAACCTCCTCTTTTAAGTGATTAGGAATTACACAAACACTTGAATTTGGCAACATTTCTAGCTAAGATTAACACGAGATTTCCGAGCTTAGCTTGTTGCTTAAGGTTTGCTACAAGTGATATTTCATCTGTCGAAATTTGGATATCAAAATATTTAAACTCATATCATTTTATTTTATCTCATTATTATAAATTTTTTAAATTTTTAAATAAAATAAAATAAATAATTATTATTTTTTAATTTCAAAAAAAAAATAATCTAATAATATTTAATCAACTTTTATTTTAATTCATTTGGTCTGATTTCCCTATGCATCTCGTCTAACAACTAATTCATCTCGTCATCTCCTATCCAAACCTTCCCAATTGAGGTAGTTACGTTTTTTTGTGTGCAGTTTCAGGTACGTAATTAAGCAGCAGCAGCAATTTCCGTTCTAAAATTCTTTCTACAGAACCAACCGAGAGAGAGAGAGAGAGGGAGAGAGAGCCGTGAAGTATAAAGAAGATGAATTGTGTGAGAGTTGGAAGATGGGTCAAACGATATTCCAACTCCAGATCCAGATCCCATTTCCCAGCATTCCCGGAACGCCGCCGTCCCATGTCCTCCCCCTCCTCGTCTCCCATCGAGGAAATCTTAAAACCCACCTCCTTCAATTTCAAAATTTACGTGGCCCAAAAAGCCAATACCATCAACCGAGCCCTCGACGCCGCCGTTCCGCTCAAAGATCCCATGGAGATCCACAATGCCATGCGCTACTCCCTTCTCGCTGGTGGCAAGCGAATCTGCCCTCTCGTTTGTATAGCGGCCTGCGAGCTCGTTGGTGGCACCGAACCCATGGCCATGCCCGCCGCTTGCTCCGTCGAGATGATCCACACCATGTCTCTGATCCACGACGATCTTCCTTGCATGGACAACGATGACCTCCGCCGAGGGCAGCCCACGAGTCACAAGGTTTTCGGCGAAGCCGTGGCAGTTCTCGCCGGCGATGCACTCCTGGCATTAGCTTTCGAGCACATAGCCTCCTCCACGGTGGGCGTGCCCTCTGCGAGGATTGTCGGTGGAATTGGACAGCTTGCGAGGTTCATCGGCGCTGACGGGGTAGTAGGCGGTCAAGTAGCTGATTTAACTTCAAAGGGGCAGTCTGAAGTGCGTTTCGAGCACCTCGAATTCATTCATCTGCGCAAGACCGCAGCCATGTTGGAAGGCACTGCGGTTCTTGGAGCTGTGCTGGGTGGTGGTTCCGACGAGGAGGTTGAGAAACTGAGGACTTTCGCCAGGTACACTGGATTACTTTTTCAGGTAGTGGATGACATTCTCGACGTGACAAAATCGTCGGAGGAATTGGGGAAAACGGCGGGGAAGGACTTGGTGGACGATAAGGTTACGTATCCCAAGCTAATGGGTATCGACAAATCGAGGGAGTTTGCGGAGAAATTGAAGGAGGATGCGCAGGAGCAGCTCTCCGGCTTTGATCCCGATAAGGCAGCGCCGTTGGTTGCCCTGGCCGATTTTATTGCTCATCGGTCAAACTAGTCTCATGTGTAACTCTGTAACTTGTAACTGGTCGTTTCAGGGGAGGCTCCGTCGTTTTGGAGGAGGCTTTTTGTTGAGATTTCCGATCGAGTAATTACGTACAGTCTTATAAGTGCTACATATTTTATTTTTTAAAAAAATTAAATTTATTATTATAAAATTATTATTTTTATATAAATCTTATATTTAATTATTTTTTTAAAAAGTGTGTGACATTTGTGCTGTATATATCATTTATCTAACAACGAAAAATATGAAAATTACAAACTGGTGCTATGCTTTCATTTATGTTTTATTTTCCAAGAAATTCAAGTCATTCGGCACAAGGAGTAACATGATCCCACCTTCTAATCGTTTAGGGTCAATTTAAAATATAGACATAATTTCAAGACTAGTTTAAAAACTTTCTAAACTATACATACTAGTTTGCAAAAACTTTTAACAAAAACCTGAACAATAATTTTTCCTCTTTCTTTGACTTTTAATTTTCGTAAATAGGTTCAAAGCAGTTTTGTTGTAAGTTGAGAATTTACAAGAATTGTGGCCTAGAAAAAAAATATGTTGAACTTATCTTTTTTATTAAGTAGAAAATAGAGAATTGAATATGATAAATGGGCCAAGCCGATTAATAATGTAAAAATAACATAAACTAGCCGTTCGGCCTGGTAACATTTGGGCTTTGAAAGAGGAAGAATGGGCCTTACTGCACGGAAAAATACGGGTTAGGTTTCCACATTTGGCGGGAAACCACGAGAACACAGAGAGAGAGAGAGAGAGAGAGGGAGAGGAGGGAGAATGGCGAATAAGCTAATCAGCGAGATTGGTTTGCCCAAGTCGATCGCCAACATCTTCGCAGCTCGTAACATCGTCACTGCCAAGGTACCTAAATAAGTGTAAATTGTAATGATTTTGATTGCGTTTCGTATTTAGCTCCAATTGCAACTACTGTCTTGTTTGGATTTTGGGAACCAAATTTTCCCCAAACTCACGTATTTTTCGTTCTCAATTAGATTAAAATCTTGTCAAGCACATAGTTCGAATCCATGTGCTCCATTTACTTATCATGTATATTAATACATTGATTTTTACCAATCCAGAACTCCTTTTTTAAGAATATCTTGTAAAAACGTAAAATTCATTATTTTCAACATATTTTAGCAATTAAATTTCGGTCTATTGATATTTGACAAGCATGATAGGCATATAAAGACTTGAATCGGATGGTGGGTTTCAGCAAAATATTGATCCTGGTGTCATAATATTATGAGCCGTGCTGGCCATAAGCTCTGCACCTTACACACCCACTTAAAAACATGTCATTTTACTTAAAAATATGTCGTTCCAGATTCCGTCCCCTTCTTTCCTTTCCAAGTCCCCTGCTTCCTGGTCCTTAACGCCGGCAAAAAAAAATCCTATCACAATGATTTCTTAGGGCATTTCTTCAACCTTCCACTTCTCTTCACTGCACTAAGAACTTGGACTTGGGCATATTCCAATCGGCAACATAGGAAGGAGTTATAAGGTAACTGTAGCCCCTCTCTCTCTCTCATTTTTGTAATGTCACTGTACACCATATATATACTTGAGTACACCTATAACTTGATGTATACATGATGAAATCAAAATTAAAAGATCGAGAAAAGTTTTAAACAGTTGAAATTTTGGTCCAGTTTTCTTCTGCAGCATGACAAATTGCTAGGGATGATCATGCAAGTACGTCGGCGGAAGTTTTATTCTCTCCATGCATTTGAAGGATGGCTTTAAATCTGATTTACACCAACATATGAAGTTGATATATTAATATTTTTCTGGAATTACCGAATGGTTATGACATGTTGCCTATTGGAGTCATCATGGCCATTCTTAATCTGAAAATTGCAGCAAAAATTGTTGTACTCAATTGCGATCTTGTGATTGACCGGCGTTAAGGACCAGGAAGTAGGGGACTTGGAGGGGGGGGGGTGAAGAAGAAAGGGACGGAATCTGGAACATGTTTTTAAGTAAAATGAGGGTAAAAAGGTAAAATGACATGTTTTTAAGTGGGTGTGCAGGGTGTGGGGCTTATGTCTAGAATTTTTCTAATATTATAGAAGAGTTATAATATGTGTAAATTGAACCTAATTGATATATGTTTGTGTATTTATCTTCAAGCTAGATGCAGCAAGTTAGGTCATGTGTCCTAAAAAATGTTATCGTTGATTATAATTCTAAATTTTTGCCAACTTCATCAGAAGAATAACTCAATTAAAAAAATATGGTTTTTGGACCCACTTTTATGGCCATTTGGAAAATTGAAATTTGATTTGTTTGCTTCAGGATGCCTTGTCTTTGACTGAATTTCAGTTGATGGAGTTGTTAGATGTGGGGTGGGCAGAAGTAACGTCTGCAGTAGCACACATCAGTGCAATTGTGTGTCCACCATATCAAAGTGTAAGCTTGCAGCTTAGTTTTATCAATTAATGTAGTTAGTTGGCTCAACTATGCACTGGATTATATATTTTCCTTCTTTGATTTTGAGTTCCCCAAAGTTGTTAGTTCTAGTTCTTTTCAGGCATTATCACTAATGGAGCAGCGGGTTAAAAATGAGCACTTGGCTGGCCATCTTCCTACAGGCCTGAAAGGATTAGATGAAGCCTTATGTGGTGGGATACCATTTGGTGTTTTGACAGAGTTGGTTGGTCCAGCTGGAATTGGCAAAACACAAGTACAACTCTTTCATAAGTACCTTATTCATCATTAATATGTGTTTACTTGAGGGTTTTGTCCTGATGGGTGTATCTTCTTCCCCTCAAATTGATAATTTTATCTGACCATTTTCACTCAATGTCACCATCAAATGAATAATGAATTCATACATTCTGTACATTTGGAAGGAGTTTTAGTTTTGCATCATGGATAGTTGCAAAGAAAACCTTTATTAAATGGCTGTTAGGTGAAAGCCACACATCATGAGCTTTCCAGGGACTCCAGTGCACGTAGGGTCTGGGTGTCTGATTCTTGAGTTTTTGTGTTTCAGTTTAAGCTAGAAGGGATCAACCACTGGCATCTGCAGTTCACCGAAAATAAAGATAGCATTAAATCCCAACTACAGAGGCAATATGCAGCTCCTTTTTTTCAATTAACTGTTGTACGGGATGCTTGGGAAATTGAAGGCCACAATGTACTTTATCAAAACATAATCCAAATTATTTTCGTTCTTCCTTACAGCAGCTTCAAATTGGACAACTTCTTTTTACTTAACAGGAGCTAATTATGTTCACTGCACTTGGAAGGTGTGTTTGGCAAAGATGAAAATTTTAAAATGATCATTGCTTTGTAGACGTGTTGAAAGGATGTTTTATGCTACTTAGATAGACATTTCATTGCGCATCCCGGTGTATAAAGGAAATTGGACTCTTTGACGAGTCAATGCTGCATCTATGTATTGGCAATGAGCTGAGGCAATTTATTATTTGGTGAAAATAATGATAGAAAATTGTAGCCTTTATTAGCTTTCAGTTTCCCTTTTTTTAGACCTATCTACTGTGAAAATCAACCTGTCTATAATCTTTGAAATATTATAGACACAACACACACTTTTGTTGGTTATGTTGTGGGGAAACACATCTTTAGAAAAAGCCATGTCTTCTTTTATTCATTTTGATGAGTGAGTTTTTTTATCAAGGGATACAACTTGAACTTGCAGTCAAGTATGACAAGGTATTCTCTATAATATTTCGAAGCTATCTAGTTTGGTTGGTCGAGCTTTTAGCTGTAGTTTGCTTTGCTTGATTAAATTGCAGTTTTGCTTAAAGCTCTCTTTATTGGCGTCGCTACCTTCAAGTTATGGAGGCTTGGACGGCCATGTAATATATATTGATGTAGAATCCAAATTTAGTTCAAGAAGGTACTGAAGTGCAACTATCGCTTATGTGGGGTGTGTGTTCCTTACATCTAATTTTTCAATAAGTAGAGCAATATTTTCAATTCAGGAAATTTTCTTTTCTCAGGTTGATAGAAATTGGAGCGAAAAGTTTCCCAGAAATATTTCTCATGAAAGGAATGGCCAAGAAAGTATGGGTTATCATTTGAGTCTTTCCCTTTTCATTCTTTCGCTTCACAGCATGACTGAGGTTAACCAGAGATTGTTATTCCATCCATCTATGTTCAGATGAGTGGCAGGATCCTTGTTTGGCGTCCAGCATCCCTTTCTGAGTTCACTGAGAGGTAAGAATTTATGTTTTAAGGCCCTAGAATGGATAGAATAAGACTGGAACTTCGGTGTTGCCAATAAATGAGACTTCAGCTGGATAGTAAGTCATGCACTATTAAAACCAGGACCTTTCCAATTTAACAATTTTTTTTTTTTTGGGGAAGAGAGGGAAAGAAAAATGTCTACAGCTGGTGTTTTGTAAAGAAATTTGGTTTAAGAGAGTGGAATAACTACATGTTTAGACTATAGACTAGTGGTGAAAGGAAGGGCTTAAGATGAGCTTCAGATTCAGACATCTTGTTTGATTCCACACTTAGGGGTTGTTTGGAAGAGGTTTCATCTCATTCCCAAACATCACTCAAACACAAACACTTTTCACTTTCAAATATTCAACTTTTTCATCTAATCATGATTACCTAATCATTACAACTTTCCCAAACTTTCAAACAAAACACAAAAAATAATTCAACTTTTTCAAATCTCAAAACAAATATAATATTAAAAAAATTATATTCGAACAATATTTTAACTTGATAATTTTATTCAACTCTATTAGACTATGTGATAAATCAGCTACACAACATACCAACAGCATAGCAACAGCAAATCATTAGTGTGCACTGCAGTGACTCCTTTCTGTTATTCGCTGTTGTTATTGTAACAATAAATATTCTTTGATTCCTTATGGAAAGTCTATATATAGACACAGTGTTGATAAATGAAATCACGCAGAAATTCAACAAATTCTAATTCTCTTACATGGTATCAAGAGCCCTCTGACGAAGCTCCTTTTTCGATCCATGGCGTCATCCTCTTCCTCCCTTTCCTCGGTATCTTCCATTATTTCTACTTCTTCTCACATTGTTACCACCAAACTCGCCACAGAAAACTCTCCTCTAGAAAGTTCAAACCACAGCTTATCTAAGAGGTCAAGACCTCTTCTCTTATGTTGATGGCTCGCTTCCCGCCCCACCTGAATTTCTCACTAAGACCACAAATCAAATACCCAAACCCAATCCTGCATTCTTAGTCTGGAGACGTACTGACCAAATGGTCCTAAGTGTACTGTTCTCTTCTCTATCAGAATCCATTCTAGGTCATGTGCTCTCATCTTCCACATCTAGAGCATTATGGTCCTCCCTCTCCTCCATCTTTTCTTCTCACTCACAAGCAAAAGAGTTTCAGGTTAGGTTCCAACTTACCAACCTCTCTCGTGGTGAACTAAGCATCTCTGAATATTTTAGTAAAGTTCGTCTTCTAGCCGACTCTCTTGCTGCAACAGGCAATGCTCTATCTGATAAAGAGCTTGTTTCCTATCTCTTAAATGGCCTCAGACCCTCATACGAATTCCTTCGTAACTTCCATTACAACCAGATCTGACCCTTTGACCGTCCATGAATTGTATCAACTGCTGCTCATTCAAGAGACCAGACTTTCACATCTTACCAACAGCACAACACCTTCTCTTGACTTCTCTACAAATTTCAGCTCTGCTAGTGGGACACGAGGTCGTCCTTTTCAACGAGCTAGGAGACAGGGCTGTGGTCGTGGGAGGCCTTTCAACAACAATCGTGGTGGTTGCACTAGTTTCAACAACTCATCCCAACAGCACACAACAACACGGACAACATGCCAAGTTTGCAACAAAGTAGGGCATGTCGCCCTTCAATGTAGAAACAGGTTTAATCATTCTTACCAATATGATTCTCCTAGTAATTTTTCTGCAAATTTCACTAGCTCTTCCTCAGAGAATGTGTGGTACCCTGATTCTGTTGCTACGCATCATATCACAAATGAACTGTCAAACTTGAATCTCTCATCAGAACAATACAGTGGAGATGACACTATAAGGGTTGGCGATGGCACTGGACTCCCCATACAAAATTTTGGTGACTCTTCTCTTCCCTCCACTTCATCTTCATTTCTTCTTAAAAATCTTCTTCGTGTCCCATCTATTACCAAAAATTTGATCTTTGTCCTTCGTTTTTGCATAGACAATCACTGTTTCTTTGAGTTCCACTCATCACATTTCTCTGTTAAGGATTTGCAGACGAAGCAAACGCTCCTCACCGGGCCAACCCGTGATGGGTTATATGTGTTTCCCACCGTCCCTTCATCTTCTCCTTCCATCCACGTCAGTCAAAAGATCCCCCTTCCACAATGGCATCGCAGATTGGGTCATCCTTCCCTTGCTCTTGTTCGTCGTGTTCTACACAACAGTTGCTTGACATTTTGTCCTCAGATACTTCTTTCAAATGCCCAGTTTGTCCACTTGCGAAATCACATCAGCTTCCATTTCCTTCAAGTTGGGCCGAGTATCACAGTCCCTTAGAGTTAATTTGTTCGGACCTTTGGGGCCCATCTTCACATGTATCTCGTTTGGGTTATAAAGACTATGTTTCTTTTGTGGACCACTATACTAGATTCACTTGGCTTTTCCCAATGAAACAAAAATCTGATGTTCTTCAAATATTTTCCAAGTTTTTACCATATGTTGAAACAATGTTTAACACAAAATTACTAACCTTATAAACTGATGGAGGTGGTGAATTTAAACCCATCACCTCCATGTGTCACAAACTTGGAATTCAACATCATCTCTCATGTCCTCACACTCATCAACAAAACGGGCTTGTTGAGAGAAAGCATCGTCACATTGTTGAAACCGGCCTTACGCTCTTGGCCCAAGCATCTCTCTGCTTTTCATATTGGGTTGATGCCTTTGAAACGGCTGTTTATTTAATAAATCGTCTCCCCTCTCCAACATTAAATCACAAATCTCCACATTCTTTGATTTATAATCATGAACCTGATTATAATTTTTTGAAAGTTTTTGGTTGCATTTGTTGGCCCAATCTTCGACCATATCTCTCACACAAATTCAATTTTCGGTCCACTCCTTACTTATTTCTTGGCTACAGTTCTTCACACAAGGGATACAAATGTTTAGATCTCTCAAACAATAGACTATACATATCACGTGATGTTACTTTTGATGAAAATAAATTTCCTCTTGCAAAATCTTGGCTCCATACAATCTCTCAATCACGGCCCACAATCTCTAATCAGCTCACCCCTTATACTTAGGTCTCCTTACCCATACTATCCCCTTCTATACTTGGCTCAGCTCCACACTTATCTTCCGTTGGCCCAACTTCCTCAAATTCACCCTCGTCTCTTGGTCCAGGCCTCATCCTCGTATCACAAACCTCTTCCCCTGCATCATCGTCTACCTCCCAACCTCATCAAACACCAAACACCTCATCTCCCTTAATCACCACCAATCCTCCCATTCTTGTCCCTCCTCAGTCACCTATAATAACTCGTGCCCAGACCAACTCCTCCCGTCCTAGAGTGCTATCCGATGGTACAGTGCCTTACCCAGCTCGTCAGTGCCTCACCTCCACTGTTTCTGTTCCCGATGAGCCTTCAAGCTACGCAGTGGTTTCAAAATTCCCAAATTGGCGTTCGGCTATGGCTCAGGAATTTATTGCTTTGACTCAAAACCTCACTTGGATGCTTGTACCACCTGCTCCATCTTCAAATATTCTTGGGTGTCGCTGGGTATATCAAACAAAAACTAATGCAGATGGTTCTTTTCAGAGATGGAAGGCCCGATTGGTGGCTAAAGGCTTTCACCAACAGCCTGGACTTGATTACCATGAGACATTCAGTCCCATGGTTAAACCGTCGACAATCCGTCTCATTCTATCCATTGTTGTGTCTAGGCGCTGGGCATTGCGTCAGCTCGATATTGAGAATGCATTTTTACATGGAAATCTCACTGATAATGTCTTCATGCAGTAGCCTCAGGGTTTTATAGACCCAGCTCATCCTACCGTTGTGTGCAAACTCAACAAGGCAATTTATGGATTGAAGCAAGTTCCAAGAGCCTGGTTTGACCAGCTCAGTTCATGGCTCCTTGAGTATGGTTTTCTCCCCTCCAAAACTAATCCTTCACTCTTTATTTTCAGTAATGGTGCTGTGAAATTTTTTTTTGTTTGTCTATGTCAATGACATAGTGATAACTGCATCTAATTCTTTTGTTATTGATACTTTGATTGTTGCCATGCGTACTGCTTTCCCTATTCGGGATCTGGGCAATTTGTCTTTCTTTTTGGGCCTTGAAATTGATCATACATCAAATGGCTTACTGATGTCCCAAAGAAAATACATCAAAACCTTACTTACCCGCAACAACATGCTTCAATCAAAATCCATATCCTCCTCACCTATGGCAGCATCCCTTAAGCTTTCTAAGTTTGATTCCCCTGATTTTGATGATCCTGCTCTCTACAAAAGCCTAGTTGGAGGTCTTCAATACCTCAATCTCACCCACCCAGATATTATATTTGCAGTAAATAAACTTTGTCAGTTTATGCACTCACCCAAAATTACTTATTGGAGTGCACTGAAAAGAGTTCTCCGTTATCTCAAGGGTACAATAAATCATGGCTTATTTTTTGCTTCTCAATCACAATTTGTTCTTCAAGCTTATTCTGACGTGGATTGGGGTGGTTGTCCTGATGATCGAGATCAACTGGAAGCTTTTGCATCTATCTTGGTAACCATCTCATATCATGGAACTCTAAGAAGCAGAAAACAGTAGCTAGATCATCTCCAGAAGTTGAATACAAGTCTTTGGCCTCTTCGGCAGCTGAATTAATATGGCTTCAAACTCTTCTCAAGGAACTTGATTTGTTTCTACCTCAAGCACCAACACTTTGGTGTGACAATCTCGGTGCAACATATCTTTGTGCAAATCCTGTCTTTCATTCAAAAACCAAGCACATGGATATAGACTACCATTTTGTACGGGATCGTGTCGCTGCCAACACTCTCAGAATTTCCTTTTGTAGTTCCAAAGACCAACTGGCGGATGTTCTTACCAAACCATTAGTTGCAGAAAAGTTCAATCAGTTTAAAGCAAGTCTCAAAGTGGTTGACACCCCTTTGGACTCGAGGGGGCGTATTAGACTATGTGATAAATAAGCTACACAGCATACCAACAGCACATCAACAACAAATCATTAGTGTGCACTACAGAGACTACTTTCTATTATTCTCTGTTGTTATTGTAACAATAAATATTCTTTGATTCCTTTTGTAAAGTCTATATATAGACACAGTGTTGATAAATGAAATCATGCAGAAATTCAACAAATTCTAATTCTCTTACAAACTCTCTCTCTCTCTCTCTCTCTCTCTCTCCATTTTCCAAAAACCCAATAAAATATCATAACTCAAACCATTTCATTACTATTCACAAACCATTTCACTACTATTCACAGATTTCTCATCTCGTCTCATTCCCCAAGCATCCCCTTTGAGTTCACTTAGATTATGTGATACACAATTTTGGCAAATGGGGTTGTGTATATGGGGTTTACTTCCTAGGGGTGGGTTCGAAGGGCTTGCCTTGTACAGTTCCCACGTCATCAAAAAGAGAGTAGAATAATTAAGCAGCATTTCTGCAACTAACTTGATCTAGTTAAGCTCTTGCTTGACAATAACCCCATATACAATTCCCAAAAAATCCCTTGAGACTATACAATCTACAGAACACATGCATATGCTGAAATTGTAACTCTGTTATTTTTTGAGAACATCGCTGCATCTGAACAGTTCAGTTTTGGCTAATATTCTT